>NC_077228.1:371861-496400 GCF_027887165.1 Monodelphis domestica | reverse complement strand
GAAACTGAGGCACGTGGGGCTTGCCCAAGGTCACCCAGCTAGGAAAGGTCATGGTTGGCTTTCCTTATTCCAAGTCTGGCGCTCCGTCCACGGTACCCCTGGGCTGCCCCCTTCTGGATGCTGGGGACAGACCCCGAGCCCTCCCCTCTGCGGCTGAGGGTGCGAATGGTGCAGAGGAGTCGATACCTTTCAAAAGAGGCCAGCGGGTTTCCCAGCCCCAAGGCGCTGCCTCGTAGCCTGGGCTGTGTCCCGTTTGGGCCTCGTCCTCTGGAAGGCTTCACACCACGTGGGCGATGAGGCTCCCTGTAGGAATCACCCAGGATCCCAATAAGGCACGTCCTCCCCTTTCCCTGCCCTGCAGGTAGGAAGGTGCCGAGAGACTCACTTCTAACTCAATTTGTCTTTAATTAGCAAGTATTGATTTTCTATCCCCCCTCCTACCTCCCTCCTTCCCTCCCTCCCTCCTTCCTCCCTCCCTCCCCCCTCCCTCCTTCCCTCCCTCCTCCCTTCCTTCCTTCCTTCCTTCCTTCCTCCCTCCCTTCCTTCCTTCCTTCCTCCTTTCCTCCCTCCTTCCTTCCTCCCTCCCTCCCTCCCTCCCTCCCCCGTTCCTCCCTCCCTTCCTTCCCTCCCCCTCCCTTCCTTCCTTCCTTCCCTCCCCCTCCCTTCCTCCCTCCCTCCTCCCTCCCTTCCTTCCTTCCTTCCTTCCTTCCTTCCTTCCTTCCTTCCTTCCTTCCTTCCTTCCTTCCTTCCTTCCATCCTTCCTCCCTTCCCTCCTCCCTCCCTCCCCCCCAACCCAACTGACCAAGCCGGAAATGAAAGGACACCAGATGTGTCGCCCCTGCTCAGCAGCTGGCCAACCGGAAGCCTCTCCTTGTCTCCAGGGACACGTGGGGCGGTGGGAGAGGCGGGGGAGGGGGGTGTTGGGACGTGCCTGGCCCGCTGGAGGAGTCGTCTCTGTCTGCCTTGGTTTCCTCGTCTGTCAATGGGCTCCGAGGCTTGCTGGGAAGATCCAAGGCGGGCCATGGCGCGGCTCATCTCAGGCTCGGTGTCCTCCCCGAGGGGGCTCATCCCTTCCCTGGGCTCCTCCCTGATGCCACAAGCCTGGCCAGAGCCGAACCCGACAAGCCCCGGAGCCGTCACTGGGTGCCGATCCTGGGGGGGGGGGAGGTTCCACCCAGGCCGAGGAGCCCCCAGAAGGCGCTTCCCCAGCAGGAAGCCGCAGGGAGGGTTCCTGCTCAATTCCCTCCTGGTTTCCGGATGTGCAGAGACCCAGAATGGGAGCTTTTGCTTCACGCCTGCCCATCGCTGAGGACCGGCCTGTGGGGGTGCTCCGAGGGACGGCCGTCCACACCACCCCCAGCCACCACTGAGGCCCTGGAAGAGAAGCCGCCGGGCCGGGCTGTCGGGGCCAGCCCAGACAAGACCCCCGAGGAAGGCCGACTCCGGCTTGGCTCTCTGCTTGGCTGCCCAAGAACCAGGATGTCCAACGGCACGACTGAAGACCGACAAAGTGAGTGTCAGCACCCCGAAGAGTCCCGGAGAGTCCCGGAGAGTCCCGGAGAGTCCTGGAGAGTCCCGGAGAGTTCCAGAGAGTCCGGAGAGCCCGGAGAGTCCCGGAGAGTCCTAGAGAGCCCTAGAGAACTCCAGAGAGTCCGGAGAAACCCGGAGAGTGCCAGAGTCCGGGAGAGCCCCCGAGAACCCGGAGAGTCCTGGAGAGTCCCAGAGAGCCCGAGAGAACCCAGAGAGTCTGGAGAAACCCGGAGAGCCCCAGAGAACCCTGGAGAGTCCCAGAGAGTCCTGGAGAGCTGCTGCCCAATGGCGAGCTCCTCTGCTGCCCAAAGAGCATTGTTTGGGGGAGGGCACGGCCCATCACCCCCCCTTCAGGACCGTCTGAAAGGCTGCCAACTCCCCCCGAACCCTGACCAGCCCCACTCTGAGGCTGCCCTACTTGCTGTGCTGCCCAGTACTGGACCTCTGAGCCAAGGGAGCGTCGTGGTCGGCCCCTTCCCAGACAGGGAAACTGAGGCCGGCAGAGAGGTTGGCCCCAGGTCACACAGCTAAGACCGAGGCTGGATTTGAACCCAGGGCCGCTCTGCTCCCCAGCTGCCAGCTCGAGAGGCGCTCGCGGCCGATGGCCGTCTCCTTCAGAACCGTTTGGCTGTCGGGAGACGAGAGGAAGGCGGGAAAGCCGAGTCGGCCGCGGAGGCTCGGAGGGCGCCAGAGCGGCCGCTTGGGGGCACAGCGGGACCGCCAGGCCCTCTGAGGCGGGTTGCAAGCCCAGCTGGTGGCCGGAGGGGGGCGCTGAGCGGAGGAGCCACATGGGCCGGCGTCGTAGCCCAGCGGCTCTGCCGGGGAGGCCAGGAAGAGGCCAGCAGGCTGGAGCTCGGGGGAGGCCGTTCTCCGTCCTGAGGCCCAGAGCCCGGATGGCCGAGGGACTCCTGCACGCGTTCTGGGGCCTGCGGGGCCCGCCAGGGATTCTGGGCCCAAGTTCAGCCCCTGAAACAGGGCTGCCCACACCGGCCTCGAGGGCCTCCGGAATGCGGGCGGCTCCAGGAGCCCCTCGAGACCTCCCTCGTGCCCGAGCCCTCCGTCTCCCCTCCAGGCGCCTGGGCTGCCTTCCCCACGGGCCTCCTCCGTCCCTCCTGGCCTTCCTGCCCAGCCTCCCCCCCTGCCCTCCGTGGAAGGGAGGCGACGCACCGCTCCCGAGGCCCGGCTCTGAGGGGGAAGAGGGACTCGCCCAGGGTCATGCGGCTGCGAAGCGGCCGAGGCCAGGCCTGCGCCACCAGCCGTGCTGTGGAAGGCCGAGCCGGGAGCCGGAGAAGCCTCCCGCCGCTGACTAGTCCCGGGCCAGGCTCACATCCCGACTTCGGCCGGCTCCTCCTCCCACCTCTCCTAGGCACCCAACCCTGGCCGGCCCCCGGCCTCTCCCGCCTCCCTTTCTGCTCCGAGCCCTCGCGGGCACCCAGGAAGTGCCCGAGCCCCGCCCCGAGCTCTCTGCGCCCACAGGTATGGCTGGGCGGCCGCGCCGAGGACGCTCAACGTTTCTTGTCTCCCCAGTTCGACGCCGACCGAGAGGAGGACGACGTGTTCCGGGACATCAGCCTGGCCGTGGCCAGCAAGCTGTTCCCGTCCCAGGAGGCCGCCGCGGCAGCAGGTAGGTGGCTCTCCGCACTCTGCCTGGTCCTCCTGGCCCCGCCTCCCTCCGGGCCTCCTTCCCTTCTCACCCCCAGACGCGCCTCGGGGGGGCCCGGGGGCTCCAGACAAAGGAAACGTCGGGGCCGTCCCCTGGGCGGCCTCCAGAACTAGTCAGGTGACCCCTCCTCGATGGGGCTGACCAGCAGGCGGACCGACCCACAGACCCGCCGAATGGCCAGATCACTCCAGCTCCAATCCACTGGCTGGAGGCAAGATCCGGCCCGTCGGTGCTCGGGGAATCTCCAATCTAAATGCCCCGCCTTCGCCTTCCTGGTCCTCTCCGAATGCCCCCCAGCGTGGCCATGGAGCCCTCCTCTGGGTTTGCTTCCCAGCTGGCCGGTTGTCACGAGCGCTGCAAAGGTGGCTCCTCGGAAGGGCGGCTCTTCTTCCTTCCAGGGGTCTGTGGGGGTGACCGAGAGCCTGATGCGAGCGCCTGAGCCCCCACCAGCGGGCTCCCTCTTAACAGTCAGGCAGCAGACGTCTGGTCCTTTACCAGAGACATTCACTGAAGGAGTGCAGCAAGAATGTGAGGCACAGAGCCAGTGGGATGGGGAAGGGTGGGCACAAGTGGATGCAGCTGACCAAGGCCATTCCCACACAGCTCAGGACCGCAGGGCCTCGATGGCTCCCCTTCTGGGCGGCTGTCCTGGAGTCTGTGACAGGAAGTGGCACTCCCGATGCTCAGCGAGCCCGCTCTTCAGAGGGCATCTCCACTAGCCACACCGTTGGACTGGGGAAAACAGGGAGAAGGTGGAGAAAGAAAGAGAAGGAAGTGGGGAGGGGGAGAGACAAAGAAGCAAAAGGAGCTTCTGTTCTGGTGGGAGCTGGTCAGGGCAGGAGGAGGGAGGCTGCCTGGCCCTGCAGAAGAGTCTGGAGTGCGAGAGCCAGGGGTGAAGGTATTCCCGAGCAGCAGACCTGGGGCTGCAGTGGAGCACTCAGTCATGTGTCCGTCCCCAGGAGAAACCCTCCAGACTCCGGTCCCCTTGGTGGCTGCCGAGGTGGAAGACAGATTCCTCCTGTGCCTCAGGAAGGGCAGCCCAAAGTGGCTGCCAGGCCTGGACCCCAAGGACATTCCCTCCCCGCCTGGGGTCTGGCTCAGCAAACTCCTCTGAGACCTGGTGCAAAGCAGTGTGCCGGTCGCAGAGACCGGCGGTCCGAGTCACTGTTTGGATGGGAGGTCTTTGTGAGCCAACTGGAGCATAGCAGGTTAGTACAGCCGGAAAGCCCGGTGAGCAGCCGACATTCGTCCTCTAGGGATGGGAAAAGCCCATGGCATGGGCCAGGGGAGGCCTTGGGCCAGCCTGCGATGGTGGAGGAACCCCGGGATGCCCAGCTGTGTCTGGACTGCATCCTCCCAGAGGGGCTTCAGCACAGATGCTCCTTTGTAAGGATAATTTTAAGGTTGTGACTTAATCTAAATTCATTTGGTTGCCAGGGAATATCCCAAATAAAATCCCCAAGTCAGTTTGGAAATCTATAGTGGTTTAATCAATATAGAGGGAAGAAATCAAGAAGAGAGAGGGAGAGGGTATGGGATTTCTCCTGCCTGGCCTGTGCCAGACAAGCCACAAAGTCTTTGAAGAAGATTAGAGGCTTTCTAAGAGGATAGTGTTTGGAAGGTAAAGGAGAAAAGAATCAGCTGAAACTCCGAGAGAGCTCAGTGAAGATGCCTCATTGTATCAAGGAAAACTCACCACTAAACTGGACAATAGCTTCCGCCATGGCAAGATGCCGAAACACTCTGCCAGCCACCTCTCCACCGTCAAAGAGGCTGGAGAGAGGAAGTGAGGTGAAATATGTAGATTGTTTTTACATTACTTCCCGCGTCTCACATCTACAAATGGTAGCTTAAACTTGATGTAGGACAGCCCAGGGGGTCTGTCAGTTGTTTCTGATTTGTCATTTGCTAGCACATGTCTGTCATGGGCCATCCTCCTCAACACTTAATCCTTCAGTAGGGGTGTAGACAGTCCTGTTTTGTTAGACTAAGCAGGGTGGAGTAAATCTAAAATTCACACCTTCCTGCTGGCCAAGCGAGGCCCTGGCCCTGGCCCTGGCCCTGGCCATTTCCAGCTCTCCCTGGGCTCGGGCTCTTCCACCCCTAGCTTGGGGGAGGAGGAGCCTGATGCCCTGGCAGTAGGCAGGCTTGGCTCTTCCAGGGTGCAAGCAGCTCGTCCCCAGGGGCCAGCAGCAGAGGCTTGGCCGTGCGGCCCAGGGAAGAAAAGAGCCAAAGAATCCTGACTCCAGCCAGGATGGTGGCACACCCCGGAGGCTCATCACAGGCCAGGGCCCTTCTGGGCCTCAGTGTCCCCTCTGAATGGAGGCCCGCCTGGCCCAGGAGCATCGAATCAGTGTGGAGTCCCCAAAGAGAGGCCGTCCTAAAGGAGGTGCTCTGGGCTGGCCGCTGCCCCCCAGAACAGTTTTCCTGGCGTCCAAGAGAGCTGCGAGCCTGAAGAAGTGCATCCAGAAAGCGGAGGCCACCATGTCCGGGTCCGAGATTCCCAAGGGGGGCTGGGCCGGGCCAGGCTCTGTGTTCACCCTCGTGGTTCTCCTTAGCCTTGGATTTCCGGCACCGCAAACTCCACGGGTGAAATGCTCTCAGACCCGAAGGGAGCTTTTCCAAAGACCGAGAACAGCGTCCGCCAAAGGGCCGTGTTGGGTTCTGAGCATTTATGAAGCGCCAGCTGTGTGCTGCCAGAAGGCTCGAGCATTGCCCAGGGAGCGCCAGGCTCAATAGGACGTTTTGGCCCTGCTCTCGCTGAGCTCCCAAAGGACCCCGGACGCCGCTCTTGGGGCATCCTAGAAATTGGCTGACTCGTCGCAGGTGAAGCCAGCAGCAGTCAGGATTCGAACCCAGGCCCTCTGATGCCAAACCCTTCCCATCACAGGGAGGAGGCTGAAGGCCCCTGGTTGGAGCCGGCCTGGATCTCAAGAAAGAAGGGGGAGGAGAAGGCTGCGGCCCTCCTACCTGGGACACAGCTGGTGCTTAATAAATGCTTTGCGCCTGGCCAGCTCCCTCTTTGCTTCTTTGGAACTGCTCCAAGAGCCAAAGCACTCCCCGGCCATGCCGCAGGGCTCCCCCAGGGGAAAATGGCTCCTCCTGCCTGAGGCCGCCCTGGGGGGTGGGGGGGCTCCTCCCCCTTCAGCACCAGGGCAGAGGCAGGAGCAGCCCAGAAACACTGACCCTCCCCTCCCCCCCAGGGCCCCCTGACCTGCGTGTGGACGCTGCAGACGGCCCCGCCCCCGGCGCCGGCTCCGACTGGGAGGAGCAGGTAAGAGCTTCTGGGCCGCCCTTTGGTGTAAGCGGCTCTCCGAGCCCCTCCTCAGGGGTCGGGCGGGGCGGGGCGTGGCCGGGCGGGGCGGGGCGGCCTCCACCCACTCAAGCTGCTCCCGGCGGTGCCCCTTACTGAGCTGCCCCCCTTCCGGACTGGAGCGGAGCTGCTGGAATGGCTTCTTCAGGCCACTTTCTAAGCGAGGAAACTGAGGCAGCAGGCAGGGTTGGGTCGATTTGAACTCGGGTCTTCCTGACTCCAGGCCTGGCCGCCTTCCCTTCAGCAGAGCTCTGGCTCTGGCCATCCAGCGCCTCCCGTCTGCCCTTGCCCTTTCTCCTCCTCTCAGCACGGGGCACTGCCGGCCTCCCGGTGCCCCAAAGGCGGAACAGGAGTGGGGGCGGGGCGGAGAGTGGCCGCAGGAGAGATGGGCGCAGGCGCGGCAGGCATTCAGGGGCGTCCCAGCCAGCCCTGAATCCGGCCCCTCTCCATACACGTGACCCAGAGCTTTGCTGGGGGGCAGCCGGCCGCCCTGACCCCTCCCCCGCCTGGAGGGCTGCGGAGGAGGAAGGGAGGCCACGTGGTGTCCACGAAGGAGATGAGGCTTCGCAGGGATCCCACCCAGCGGCCCAGACACATGGTGCTGCGCTGGCCGACCCTGCTGAGCCCAGGCAATGGACGCCACAGAAGCCGGAGAGCCCAGCAGCCCTGCCCGCTCCCCCGCCTCCCACCCGCAGTGGAACCAGATACACGGGTGGGCGGCACTGCAGAGGGACCGGCCTGGCTCGCCTCACCAGGAACAGGACGGTCCAGGGGCAGGCGGGCAGCCTGGGAAACCCAGTGGCCTGGTAGGCCTGGCACCGGCAAATGGCCCTTCCTGCCTCAGGACCGGGACTTGGAGGAGTTGAGGCAGGGCAGGGCAAGGAGCAGGCGTCCTTCGGTCCTTCAGCCACAGAGGAGCCTGGACAGAGCCCAAGGCGTGTAGGACCCTGGGGGCAGGCAATTGGGGTACCTCTGGGCCCACAGCCTCCTAGGAATCTCAGCTGGGCCCGGAGAGCTCCCAGTCACAGTGGCCCCGAACCTGAACCAGCTCTCTCCCTCGGCCTCTCCTCCACAGGCCTCCTTCCTGTCTCTTTACAAATGCCATTCAGAGAAGGGGCCCACAGGCTTCCTCAGGACTGCCCGAGGGGACTGGGGCACAAAAAGAGCCCCCCCCCCAGCCTGTGATTGTGCTGACCTTTCTAAGGGAGAGCCCAAGGGACTGGGGGGGGGGGGGTGTCCATGCAGGAAGATGGCCCAGTGGGGGAGGGGGCCAAGTGAGTCATCCAGCCCACGCTCTGCCAGGAAAGGCCCATTGTGGGTTACCTTCCCATTGGCCCCTGGCCTCCCCAACCAACAGAGACCACCCATCCCTGCCCTTTTTGCCCCCAGCTGGGAGACTTTGGACTGGTCACATAGGGAAGGTGGAGAGGGAAAGGAGGGGGGTGCCAATCTCTGTCTCTCTGTATCTCTCTCTCCCTCTCCCTCTCCCTCTCCCTCTCCCTCTCTCTCTCTTGTGCCTTCTGGCACTCAACCTCTCAACTCAGAGCAGAGCAGACCCCTGCCACACACTGGCTGGGCAACTGAGCCAGGCCCTCCCCCTCAGCCTCCCAAGCTACCCTCTAAGAATGAAGGCAGCTTGCATCGATGAAGTTTCCCCCTCTGGGAATTCCCCCATCAGCAAAGGCCCAGCTCCAGCCTGACCTCCCAGGTAGAGCAGGGCAAACTAGGCCCTGGGCACGAAGACCTACCTGGGTGTGGATAGCACAAGCACTACCCATGTGGAGACAGGAGAGGTGAGCAGCAAGTTAGCAGTGCTGGCTAAATCGAAAGGCACCAGACGGCATCTGCTTCTTCCCCCCAGCAGGCTCACATGTCCTGGTGCTTCTGTGCCCCCAGACACACACATGAGGTCTATTCTGTGCCACTGCCCACAAGCACATCTTTGGAAGCTCACCTGAGGCCCACACGTGGCCCTTTCCAGCTCCACATTGGCCAGAACATGCTCGAGGTCTCCAGCCCGTCCCTAAAGCACCAGCTGACCTGCTTTTGCCCCTGGGAGTTCTGGCAGGGCTGATGGGCCGCAGACCTCCCCACCTCTGCCCCCCACTCCCCACGCCCCCGCCAGAAGAGCACCGAGCCAAGAGGGACTTCTCCGAGCAGCTCTCTGCCAACCAGCGGCAAAGGGGAAGGCCAAGAGTTTGCCTCTGTCCTCCCAGGAGAAGCTGAAGCAAGGCCTGCCAGAGCATGACCTGGAATCATGGGGGGAGCATGGAGATGGAAGGGACCTCGGAGGCCAGCCTGCCCAAGCCTCCCCTATTACAGATGGGGTAGGTGAGGAGTGAGTGGGCGGAGCCAGGCTCTCCACCCCACCCCACCCCGGGCTCCACTGGGATCCTGGTCTGGCCTCAGTTGGCCTGGATGGTTTCAAGGTTCCTTCCCAACTCTGTGATCCAGAGCAGCCTGGCAAGTGGGCATGAGAGAAAGCCGAAGCAGGCAGAGCCACACAGAGGAAACTGTTTCTGGGAGCCCCAGCGGGAGCACTTGTGAAGTTTCTTGGGTCGCCTAGTTCATGAGAACTGGGGGCAGCAGAAGGGCCCAGAGCTCCCCACAGACTTGGCCTGGGCTGCCAACCAGGCTGGCTTGGGGCTGAGGGTGCCAAGTGATAAGGAGGAAGATGGGCCCTGATCTCAGGAAGCTCCCATCTAAAGGCAGGGCTTCCCAGAGCAGGGGGCCAGGGTTCCGTGGAAGGAGTGGACAATCATGGCAGCGAAGACCATGGCAAGTTCCCTGCAAAGTTCTGAGCTCTCCCCCCTCCTCCCTCAACTTGGTATGGTGAAGCAAAGTCACAGGCCCTGGGTTCTGCCACTTATTACCTCCCAGTTTCCTCATCTGTAAAATGGGGGGGGGGGGCCTCCATAGACCTTCTCTCTCTAGATGTCGGATCATGGGGCTAGAGAGCCCCTTGGCATTATGGGACTCCATTGGCGCCACAACTGGAGGTTGATGGGCTGGGTGGTGCCCAGCAGGCACATGTGCCTCGGTTGTTATTTCTAGAGTCTCTGAGTCTCTGCCCATTTTTATTGACTTGGAATTCTCCATGGAGGCACATGGGACCATTTTTACGACAAACATTAGCAGGAAGTTGTGTTTGATGACCAAGTCCCCCCTCAGAGCCTTTAGTGGCAGAAGGTTGGTGATTCCATTTCACACCCTGGCAGTTTGGCACCATTTGTCATGGCCCTTCTCACCATAGCCTGAGGAAAAGATTCTCTTCCTGGAGTCCTTCCTCCTGCGCCTCAGGGAAGAGAAGCCGATTTTCACTGAGGAGCAGCCACAGCAGCAGCAGCTCAATTTTCCCCCAACCTAAATGGCCTTCGGGAACTTGCGTGTGCTGGAGTGAGGTAGAGGAGCATCTTTTGTGTCCAGGCTGACAGGAGCCAAGAGGGCACGTGGCCATTGTGGCTGCCCAGTTCCTAAAGCAGAGACCCCCCCCCTGACCAAGATGACCCTTTCCCCTTTCGGAGTGGGATTACAGAAGTGTCGTGGCCAGCCATGAACCTCCCTGTGTTCTGACTCGGTTGTGCCCACTTGGGAGGAAGTCCAACCATCAGTACTCTGTCCGCCATGATGTTACTCCACCTTTGGCTTTGGACCAGTTTCTTCCAGATTCATTTCCCTCCCATCTAGGGTCCTCTATACCTCGAGAATCAAAGGATGGGGGTGCAAGGGGATGTGCACTCCTGGAGAGGAGAGCCCGGCACCCTCAGGATGCACTTGGTGCCTCTGGGTTGTCAAAAAGCAAAAGACCCCTGGTCTGGGGGAAGCTATTGAGAGAAGAGGGGAGTCGAACAGATTAGAGAAGGGTAAGAAGCGTGAGAAAGCGTGGCAGCGTGTATCCACCACATGGCCAAGGGATGGGAGGAGAGAGGTGGGACAACGGTCGACCCAGCTGGGCAAGTTCTCACGTGAAGGAGAACCCGCCAGCTCCTAAGACAGTGATGGCAAGCCTTTGAGAGCTTTCATGCCCAAACCGCCATGCTCACAGCACAGTGAGCTGCTGGTGGGAGGACTGATCCCAGGCACACGTGGACGGGAGGCAGTCCACCAGCACAGTCCCAGGGCATCTTCACTGGTCACGGAGCTCCTTTGGGCTGCACCGTGTGGGGGAGGCTTTCGGGGCGAGGGGGCGAGGAGGGGTCGGAATGGCTGAAATGGCACCGATTCCTTTGGTAGAATCCGAGCTTCGGGCTACAGAGCTCTTGGCTTGGGCGTGCATCTCCTCGGCTCCGACAGAAATAGGGCTGTAACCAGTGAGTCCCGGCAGCCACGTGCACCCGTCCTGGCCTTCGTGGCAGCCTCACGTTGTGCCTCGTGACGAGGTTGTGAAGATGGAGTTGATACTAAAGAGAAGGGAGAGAGCGGGCGACTCTCCACCTGCCCTTCCCAGAGCCCGCTGGCCAAGACCTAAGATGGCCCCAGGTGGCAGGCAACGGCCCAAAGAGCACCCTGGCGGGCGGAGCTCCATGAGAACTTTTCACCAATGAAGTAATAACACAGCATGGAGGGGCCTGGAGAGATCTCTGGGCTTGGAGGAAGCAAGAGTTCAAATGTGCCCTCAGCTGCTTGTTAGCTGTGTGACCCTGGGCAGGTCACCTCACCTCCGCCTCCTTTTCCCTCCCAAGGGCTCGTCCCTGCCCCGCTGCCCAGACAGCCAAGGAAGGCCAAGGAGGCTGCAGCAGGACAGAATGGGAACCCGCTTCCCCTGGCACAGCCTTTCCCTCTCCCCAGAGGCTTCGGCCACCTCAGCAAGCAGCTGACAAAAGGCTGAGGGAGGCTCCCTTCTGGGAGACCCTCCTGTGTCGTCCGGCCCAGGAGAGACCCAGCCTCCGCCCTGCCCGCTTAGCGAGCTCCCAAGGCTCTCCCGCCTCTGTGCCCAGCAGGGCCCGGCCCGGCGGGCACAGTCAGGGAGGCCGAGTCCTCCTGAGCCAACCAAGACCCCAAAGGAGGGAGCCGGTGCCAGCGCTGCCCGCCCATGCCCGATGGGGGGAGGGGGGTGCAGAGGCGGCCTCTGCTGCTGCTGCTGCTCCTCCTCCTCACCTGTTGTCATGGGAACCGGCCAGTGAAGCTCCAAAAAAATCCCAGGGAAAACAGTTGGCAACAGCATTCATTGGCCAGGCTGAAAACCCAGCTGTCTGCATTCTCTGGCCTTCTGTCTGTGTGTCTCTCTGTCTCTCTCTGTCTCCCCCTGTGTGTCTCTCTCTCTGTCTCTCTCTCCCTCCCTCCCTTCTTTAGCCGGGTGGGAAGCCTGTGGGTGCCTTGGAAGGGTGGCTGGAGGGTCCCCCTCTCTTTCTGAACTCTGTAGCCAGAAGAAGGGCAGGCAGGAGCCCTGCGTACGTGACCTCACTCGGGCCACATCACAGCCCGGGCAATGGGCAGAATTCCCCCGTGTGGGCCGAGCATTCGCAGGGGCCAGAAAGGACCCCAAAGCAGCATTTCCTGCCTCACACTCGGCTCTGCTCGGGGGCCACCCCAGGGATGTCTCTCGAAGGCGGGGAAAAGAGAACCCTCCAGGGGGCCATCGTGGCACCTTCAGGAACACCAAGGCCCGGCGACCCCCCATCCCAAGGGGTGCCTCCAGCCCCGCAGCCTCTGGGGCTGCCCCTGAATGAAGGAGCGGCGATGCCTCCCACCCAGGCCCAGAAGGCGGAGAGCAGCAGAGGGTGCAGCCAGCCAGGGGACGCTCCACGAGGTGCAGACAGCTTATTCCTGGAGAGAACAAGCATGCCTTGGCAGCCTTCCCCGTCTCTGAGAAAGACACCCGAACTGGTCCGGATCCGCTCCAGCTGCAGAAGCTTGAGCAGACCCCTTCCTCGTGGAGCCTCAGTTTCCCTGTCTGTACTGTGGGGGCACGGCGGGCTCCACTCCTACAATCCCAGCCTGCTCTTTAAGTGGCTTTACAGGGTGGCCCAAAGGAGCCCAGCAGGAGGTGGAGTCGAGATGGCGGCTTGGAGACAGCAGCAGCTCAGACCTTCCTTACCGATCAAAAACACAATGCTTCGAGGGGACGGAAAGCCAAGTCTAACAGCAGGACAGAGCTAGGGGGCCCTCCTGCTGGAGCCAATTTAAAAGGTGATCCCCCCCCCCAAAAAAAAAGCCCGAACTCTAGATCAGGCAGGTTCAAGGGGAAGGAAGAAGGGAGATCCCAGGACCCCTCCCCCATCTACAGCCTTGAGCCTCCAGAGGCGGCTGTAATCTCTGGGTAGGCAAGGGTGTTCGTTCAGAGGGAGTACCTTCCTGGCAAAGCTGTGCCAGGCTCAGGGTGTGGAACACAGGCCACGGGGCGCCAGCTGGAGGAGAAGTGCAGAGCACGCAGCCCAGTCGCAGCTGAGATGCTCTACCTTGCCCCCTCCCCCCACTTCTCAAGGCTTTGGCCTCAGGGCACATCCAGCTCTGTGGATCAACTCCACCATGGCTCAATCTCATCAATAGGGCCGATGAGAGGCCTTCAGAGGGCAGGGAGGCTCAAGCTCCAAAGGAGGCCAGTACCCAGCACACACTGAGGGCTTCACAGATGCCTGCCCATGGGTTGATGTGGGAAACGTGTGGACTTGGGCCAACAACAGCAAATTCTTTGGGACCCCAGAGGACAAGCCGAGAGCCGGGCTCTGGCTGCCACTGTCCTGAGCTGGCTGAAGGGAAAGGGAATGGCTGACCGCCCCCCCCCCCCCAGCAGTTCCTTCACTCCAAACTGTCCACCTGCACAGGGAGAGGGACTTTCTTCACTGGGGGTTCCCTGCAGTTCAAGCCACAAGGCAGCTGGCTCTGGCCAGGCCACCCACCTGTTCAGCCTGGGATGAGGCATCTTGGAAAGGATGTCCAGAACTGGAGCTCGTGGGGCTGGAGGAGTGGACCTGGGCCCGCTGGAGCATTGCTCATAGCATGTTGGAGGAGCACAGCAAGGGGCTGGCTGCCTTCTCTGCAGAGGGGAGCAGCCAGGATGGCGGAGGCCATCACGTTGAGGCTGACAACTGGCAGGGGACATGGGGCTTCTGTCCATGGAGTCAGAGACCTGAGATGAATTTCAAGCTCCAGCATCTTTGTGACCGCCATGACCATGGCAAGCTACCGAATGCTCTGTGCCTCGGTTTCCCCATCTGTAGACTGAGGGGAGCTCTATGAGACAACTTTGAAGATCCCTTCTGGGTATGAATCCATGATTTCATGGCTCAAAGCCTGGAGAGGGGAACCAGCCAGCTCTGTGGGCCCCAGAAGGACCCTGCCGGGCAGGAAGAGCAAGTCCGTGTGACTCGGCACAGGGAGAACGAGGAGATGCCTCAACTGAGCTAAGGCTTGGAGGGATTCTCAGAGGCAGAGGAGGTTCTGGGCACGAGGGCATGAGGGCAAAGGCCAGCCTCGTGTGGGCCCCTCGGCCAGGCCCAGAAGTCGGCTGGAGAGGAAAAGCATGGCGGCCCTCAGTGCCGTTTGTCCCAGAGGCAGCAGGGGCCTGCAAAGCCTGTCCAGGGGTACGTGGTGTGCTCAGACATCCCTCTGCTGGCCGGCGGAGGATGTCCAGCGGTTGGGGAATGCTTGGTGGAGTCCCTTCCCAGGTATTGGAGAGGTGCGTCTGTGGGAGATCCCGGCTCCGAGATCCCCCCGTTGGTGGTCGTCATTCCCTTCTCGCCGCGGTTGCACCCGGCCCCATCCTTCGTGGCTCTCTGGGCACGTCTGCTTCTCCAACTGGAGAGCGTTCCGTGTTCCCGTCGTCGGCGTCCCCCTCCCTTCCGGATCCGGCATCCCGCTGGTCTGTCCCACAGTGAGTGCTTCTCGGCCTGCCTCCCCACGCTGGCGTCTCGGGGCTGCCTGGCCTAGTCCGTGGACCGCCGCTCCTGGCGCGTTCTAATGGCTGCTGCTTTGGAGCTCAGGCTGGGCCGTGGCCTGCCTGGGCCGCCTCCCTTCAGGGGTCGTTTCATTCCTTCCTTCTCTTGATGTTCTCTCGCGGCTTTCTGGGTTTCCAGATAGTTTTGCTCTTCTTTCGGGCTCTCTGAACTAGCCTGGAGGCAGTTCGGCTGGCACAGCACTGAGCAGGTCGGCTCGTGCCAGTAGCTTCGCTGTTGCCATTTGTGACGTTGGCTCGGCCTGTCCATGAGCAGTTTGGGCGGCCCGAGCCGTGAGAAGCGTCTTGGGATGGTGTCGGTAGGTTGCTGGCCCGGCGATTCCGAGCGCCGCCTCCTTTTCTCCCTCCCGCTGTTGGGCTGGGCTGGTGCAAACAGGAGCGCGAGGACGCGCCGAGGGCGCTCGCGGGCAGAGCGGTGGCCGTGGGACTCCCCACTGCCTGTTCTGCCCTTGCGGCAATGGCGTCTCCCATAGCGACGGCCATAACGGGCTCCGGACCGTCCTGTGGGGCACGTTCTCGGGAGGGAGGCCAGAGGCCCCGCCCAGCTCCCACTCTCCGCTCCGGGACTCCGTGCGCTCGCTCAGCGCGATTCCTTCCCTTCTCAGGGAGACGAGGACGAGGCAGACGTGTGCGGGGATGCCGACGCCGAAGGTACGTGGGAGGCAGAGGAGGGGAGGGGGGAGGCTGGGCTCAGGCCTGGCCCTTCCCAGGAGGAGCCCACCCCCGGGGGTGTCGGCCGACCCGCCAATCACCTTGGACCCTTGACTCCCACAGATCTGGCCGAGCTGAGGAAGTTCAAGATTGTTTTTGTGATCGGTGAGTGCCTTGGTCTGTCGGGCGAGTCCGTGGGGCTGAGTTCCAGGGAGGCCTGGGGGCCTCCGAGGGGCAGCCCACCCGCCCACGGGATTTGGGCCTTCGAGCCCCTTCGCCAAGGGGGAGGGGGGCAGAGGGGGCTCCATTGGGCCACCGCCAGCCCACCAGCACCAGAGATGGAGGCTGGCTTTAGCCTGGGCATGGCATGCTCTAAAGCCGCCTCAGAATGAGACTAGAAGTCTTCGGCCCCTGAGGAGCTGCCTCTTCCCTCCCCCTTCTCTAGAAGGCAGAATTTCCCACCACCACACCTTTGTCTGCCATCCCCCACCTCCAAGTTCCCCTTGAGGCTTGTGGCAGAGCCAGAGGGCCCAGAGCTCCGGCCCCCCTCGGGCAGGGTCCATCGGGCTAGCGGTGGGGTGCAAGACAGGGATTCCCAGCACATGTGGTCCCCGGGGAGAAGAGCTCTCCTGAAGTCGGGAGCCGGATTCAAGTCCTACTTCCTCTATTGGGGACAGTGGACACCCGGCTCTGCGAGGCCCACAGCAGGCCCAGAGCGGCGGCGCCCATCCGAGGGACCCCGGAGGGGAGAGAAGGGGGCCAGAGCCACGCACGCGCCCTGGAGAGGCCCTGGAGAGGGGAGGGTGCGGGTGCCCAGAGCAGGGCTCACCTCACGGCTCTTGGCTCCTGGAGGAGGCGGGGCTGCCGGTCACGTGGTCTGGATCCACACGCGGGGCTGGGGGGCCCTCTGGTGGCCCGTCTGAAACCCGGGACCTTCCCAGGAGGCCCCGCCGTCCCACCGGCCCAGGCAGCCCCGGCTCTCAGCCTCCTTCCGCTTGGGCACGTAGGAGCGTGCGCGGGCAGCAGGGACCACTGGGGGGGAGAGGGGGGTTGTGCTCGCAGCCGGCGACCCCAGAGGGCTGTCCCGAATTCGAATTCGGCCTCAGATACTTCCGGTCTCGCCGGGCCCGAAGCTGTTCCCAGCCTCCACCCCAAACCGGACCCTTTAGCCCCCGTTTCCCAAAGCTCTTCCGTGAGAGGGGGGAAGCGGCGCACCCCTGTGGGGATCCCCGAGGATCCCCGTGCCCCCTGGGCGAGGTCTGAGGGAGGCTACGGGCAGGGCCAGGGGCGGAGACCGGCTCTGAAGGGGGAGGTTAAAGAGCGGGGAGGGATGGACGGAGATGGAGCCGGGGAGGGCGTGGCCACCTGGCCCCGCCTTCCTGCGGGCGCCCCTCCCATTCTCGCAGGCCTGGATGGAACCTCTGCCGCGCATGTGCAAGCCGCGGGGGGGCGGGGCATCTCCTCCCTTGGGCTGGCTCTTCCCTCCCGAGTGCGGCTCCCATTTTCTTATGCCAAGCAAGTTCTCCGGGAAGCGCTCGCTTTCTCTCCCCGACGGAGAAGGCCCCCGGCCTCTGCCCCTTCTCTCGCCTCCAACCCGGCGGAATCCTCCCTCCCTCCCTCCCTCCTTCGGGACTTCCGTTGCCGTCCGCGGGGCGGCCCAGCAACCGCTCCGATTCCCTTCTACGAGGCGCCCTCTAGCGGCCCGCCCACAGCCTCTGCTCCTCCTTCAAGGCGGTCCCGGCTCCGGCAAAGGAACCCAGTGCGAGAAGCTGGTGCGGAAATACGGCTTTGCCCACGTCTGCGTGGCCGAGCTCCTGAGGGACGAGCTGGCCTCGGGGTCCCCCAGAAGCCTGCTGCTCGGAGCCGCCCCACCCGCGGTGAGCCGGGCACCCTTGGGTGCCCCCAGGGCCCACCTTTGGGGGAGACACTGGCCTGGGGTGCCCGCTTGGCTGCCCCCGTCTGCACCCGCCGCCCTTGTGAAGACCCCCCCCAGGGCTGGGGAGGGGAGCGGGGGCCGGGGGGGGGGGGTGCCACAGCTTTGGGGGTCCCCCATGTCCCGGGCCCAGGGAGCCCCTCCAAGGTCGCCTCTCCTTCCCGCAGGCCGCCGTGCTGGACCTCCTGAAGGAGGCCCTGCTGGCCCGCTCGGCCCCCGGGCTCAGGGGCTTCCTCATCGAGGGCTACCCGCAGGAGCTGAAGCAGGGCCACGAGTTCGAGCGCAGGGTGAGTCCTTCCGGCCTCCACCCCGGCATGGCGGCTCACAGGAGCAGAAGAGTCCTCCCGGCCCCTGCCCTGGGCTCCCAGCCTCCCTCAGGCCCCCCAAACTCTCAGGAGCCCCCAGCAACCCCCCCTCCCCCCCCCCCCCCCCCCCCGCCTCCCTCAGCACCCCCATCTGCCTGTCCAGGTGGGGCCCCCCCAGCTGGTGATGTGCATGGAGTGCTCGGCGGACACCATGAGCCGCCGGCTGCTCCAGAGGGACGGCGAGAGCCCCGAGGCCGTGGCCCGGCGGCTGCAGACCTACTACCGGGCCTCGCTGGCCGTGGCGGCCCACTATGAGGAAACGGCCCCCTTCCACAAGGCGAGTCCGGGCTTCCTCCTTTCTTGGGGGGCTGCGGGGGGCAGGTCTGGGTTCGGATCTCTCCTCCGAGTCACCTGGCCGGCTTTGAGCCTCTGCTCCCCCTGGGGCTAGGACCGAGCGGGCCTCGAGGCTGTGCCTGTGCTTCTCCTTGGGCAGCAGCCAGGCAGGAACTTCGGCAAAGGAGACTGGGGGGAGGCCGGAACTCCCCAGGCAAGACCATTAACATGGGCTGAGGGATGGACCCTGAGACAGAGGCCCCGAATTCAAATCCCGGCCCGATCGCTGGTTGAGCTGGGGCAAGTCCCCAGGGAGGGTCAGTGTTGGAGTGGCGGCTGGTGGGACCCCCCCCCCCCCCCCGGGGGGGCAGAAGGGAGGGGCCGCCCGTTCTCTCCTGAGGCCAAGTAACCAGCTCCCTTTTCCTCCCACAGATAAACGCGGAGGGAAGCCCGGAGGAGGTGTTCCTGCACGTGTGCTCGGCCGTGGACGCCATCTTCTGAAGAGGGACAGGAGCCCGGCGCGTCCTGGGTCATCGTCTGTCCAGTGTGTCGTCCGGACTCCCCCTCCCTCCATCTGCCCAGGGACCGGCAGCAGGACAGCCAGGGAGGGTCTGGCGGTCAGTCGGGCTCCAGGAGGCACAGGTGGGCTTCCTCCTGAGGGGAGGACCCTGCTGGCTCACCTCTTTCCCGGCATTCGGTGCCTTCACGTCGGCTCCTCCCTGTGACGCCCGAGATGTCCTGCCTCAAAATGGCGGCCTGGTGGGGCCCAAAGGCGTGCTGCGGAGAGCCGGGCACAGGCAGCCGTACCTGCAGGGATGCCCACTCGGCGTCCCTGCTGACCACCAGTGCCCGTCCCTGTGCTCACTCCTCCCCGGCATCCCCACTTGCATGATCTCGCTCCCGGCCACTGTCTGTGCTGCACCCAGACCCCAAGCTCCTCTTCTTGTGATGATGCGTGATGGACAAATAAAGTCAGACGGACGACAGATGCCCGGCCTAAGAGTTCTCCCTTCAGAGCCGCACCTCCCCCCAGGCTTGGCCCCTTCCTGGTGGGGTGACCCTGAGAAAGTCACTTCTGCCTTGGAACCCAAACACAGTGTCGGCTCGAAGACAGAAGGGAGCAATGAAGGGCTTCCCCCCACCCTCGTCGGCAAAGGAAGGACAAGAGGCTCAGAACTGAGGAGGTGACCCAGGCCGACTCCCCTCACACCGCAGGGCCCAGTGGCTGGACAAGCGGCCTCGCCTCAAACCCTTTCAGGGAAAAGGGCCCCCCTGGGGGGATGGGGGGTAATATGAGGGAGGGGTGATTAGAGACCCTCGAGGGGGGAATAGAATGGGGGGGGGGGGTGACTAAAAGCCAAACCCTGGTGTGGAGGGAAAGAGTGAAAGGAGAAAGCACAGGGCTAAAAGAGCCAAAATGGAGTGGAAGACACAGGCTCAGGGCATCCCAATGCTGAATGTAAACGGGATAAACCCACCCACCAAACGGAAGCTGAGCGCTCAGCCTGTGCTGTGAACAGGAAACATCCAAGGCGGGAAGACACACACACAGGGTCAAGGGAAGAGACTGGAGCAGAATGAGCTGGGGGGGGGGGGGGGGGTGTCAACAGAGACAAGGAAGACAGGAGGCACCATCAGGAGCTCGGACAATGAGAAAGCAAAACGAGGTCAAGCCATCTGGATGAAGGGCAGTCCAAAGAAGGAGGAACTATCAGGACTCGACACATAGACACCAAATGGTACAGCATCCAGATTTTTTTAAAGGAGAAACTACTGGAACTCAAGAAGGAAATCCAAGAGTAAACCATCTTGGGGAGGACCCCCCACCTTCCCCTAGCAGAAGTAGACATATCCATCGAACCAAAACTAGGAATCAGAAAAGGAAGAGAAGGGAACGAAAGGTTAGAAAGATGAAGAGTGAATCTATCTGGAGAAAAACAAATAAGGACAAAATGGAATGGACCATCTTGACAGTAGCCCATGGTACATAGACAAAGATCAATCATGTCCTGGGACATAAAAACTTCACAACCAAATGCAGAAAAGCAGAAATAATAAATGCAACTTTTTCAGATCAAAGTGCAATAGAAATTATAATAAGGACTCATGAAGAGGCAAATGAAAAATGAATTAGAAATGAAATAATACAATTCATCAAAAAGGGTGGGTCAAAGAACAGATCATAGAAACCATCTGATTTCACTGAAGAAAATGACAATGAGGAGACAATATACCAAAATGTATAGGATAGAGCCAAAGTAGTACTTGGGAGGGAAATTTATATCCCTGACTATTCTTACCTATAAAATGGAGAAAAAGCAGATCAATGAATTGGACATGCAGCTAAAAAAAAATTGGAAAAAGAACAAATTTAAAATCCCCAGTTAAACACACTAAATTGGAAATCCTAAAAATCAAAGGAGAAATTTCTAAAATCAAAAGTAAGGAACTCCTGAATTAATAAGAGTAGGAACTGGTTCTATGAATAAATTATTTTATTTTAAAAAAGAAAATCAAATTACCAGAATTAAAAATGAAAAGGATGATCCTCTAATGAAGAGGAAAATAAAGCATTCATTAGGAGCTAGTTTGCCCAATTATATGATAATAAATTTGATCATCTCAGTGAAACAGATGAATATTTACAAAAATACAAATTGCTCAGATTAGCAAAAGGAAATTGAATCCTTGATTAATCTCATCTCAGAAAAATAAATTCAGCAAGACATCCATGAACTCCCTAAGAAAAAGTCCCCAGGGCCAGATGGATTCACAAGTGAATTCTAGCAAACATTTAAAGAACTCATCTCAATAATATATAAACTGTTTGGCAAAATAAGCAAAGGAGGAGTCCTACAAAATTCTTTTTGTGACACAAAGAAAGTAGATACCTAAATCCAGAAAGATCAAAAACAGAAAGAAAACTACAGACCATCGCCTTAACAAATCTTGAATAAAATGCTAGCAAAGAGACTCCAGCAAGTGATGAGACAAGGATTATCCACTGACCAGGTGGGATTTATACCAGGAATGCAAGGATGGTTTAATATTAGGAAAACCATCCACATAACTGACCCTATCAATAATCAAAACTAACAAATAACATGATTATCTCAATAGCTGAAGAAAAATCCTTTGACAAAATATAATACCCATTCCTACTGAAAAAAAAAACTAGCAAGCAGAGGAATAAATGGGCTTTTCCTTTAAAAAAAAAAAAGACTAGTATTTATTTTAAACTATCAGCAAGCATCATATGCAATGGGGAGAAGTTAGAAGCCTTCCCAATAAGATCAGAAGTGAAACAAGGATGCCCATTTGCCAGGGGCCATCAAGCCATGCTGTTTTTACATGGTCACTTGAGCAAAGCAATCCCCAGGAAAGATGGAGACGCCCACTCAACCCCACTCTGACTTCTCTCACTAACATCCCTTATTATTGGAATTGCTATGGATGGAAATCCAAATTGCTATTGGAATATGCTATGATTATTGTTCTCTCCCTGGCTTCAGGAAAACTAATATGAGAGCAAATGACTGTAGGATGAATACAGATGTCCCATTTTATTCCCCCAGAATATCACCAAAAGATCATACATAAATCAAACCCAAAGACTCTTATGGGTTAAATCTCTAACAAAACTGCACTCAGAATTCCTCATCCTCATGTACAGGATAGGAATAAGCTCTTCTAAGCCAGTATATTAATTACCCTTCAGGGAGAGGCTGGTACACCATGCTTCACTGACTTGACTTATTTTACCAACTAAAACATAAGTAATCTGTCTTGGAAACCCCCAGTGCAACACTAGAAAAATGATTGGCCTGATATTAAAAAACTTAGTAGCAGTTGTTGATTGTCTTCTAAGACATCCTCCTGATTGATTATCTATTTTATTAAAGGTAACATGATTGTTCTTAGTTTATCTGCAAGTCTGAGCACCTCACAGGTTAATGAAAGAACTGACCTCTAGCTACACCTCCTGTGATGAAATCATTTATCTTTTGCAAAAGCTTTGTGTGTGTTGTCAGAATCAATAGTAACATAGCATGTAGAATGATCACAGAATGTTAAACTATTTGTTAAAAGTTAATGTATCACTTCTCCAATTATCCATAGAGAACATGTGTGTTGAATAGTGAAGCTGTGTGCCAAGGAACTATGTAATCATTGGAGGGTTACAAAATTAAAGACCACCCTGGGCTGGACGAAGCAGTTCCTTGTGAAGCCTGGCCCTAGACTGACACTATCAACTGTCTCTCCATCATTCAGTGCCGCTACACCCAGTTGAGGACCACTGAAGCCATGGCAACCGTTATTATCTCTGTTATTCAATATTATATTAAAAACACTAGCAGCAGCAATTAGGGAAGAAAAAGACATGAGAGGGATTAAAGTAGGCAATGAGGAAACTAAACTATCTCTCTTTGCGGATGACATGATGGTCTACTGAGAGAGTCTAGAAAATTGACTAAGAAGCTAGTGGAAATAATAACTTTAGCAAGTTGCAGGATACAAAATAAACCCACATAAAGCATCAGCATTTCTATAAATTCCCAACAAAATTCAGCAGCATAAGTTAGAAAGAGAAACTCCTTTTAATATCACTAGACAATATACAATACTTAGGAATCTGTCTGCCAAGACAATCACAGGAATTATATGAACACGACTACAAAACACTCCACACAATTAAAACTAGCTCTAAACAATTGGAAAAACATTAATTGCTCATGGGTAGGACAAGCTAACACAATAAAAATGACAATCCTACCTAATTTCCTTATTCAGTGCCATATCTAGCTAACTACCAACAACCTATTTTATAGAACTAGAAAAATAACAACAAAATTCATCTGGAAGAACAAAAGGTCAAGAATATCAAAGGAAGTAAATGGAAAAAAAAATGTGAAGGATGGTGGCCTAACAATACCAGATCTTAAACTGTACTATAAAGCAGTGGTCATGAAAGCAATATGGTACTGACTAAGAGATAGAAAGGTAGATCAATGAAATAGATTAGGGATAAATGACCTCAACAATCTAGAATTGGATAAAACCAAAGATCTCAGCTTGTGGGATAAGAACCCACTATTTCACAAAAACTGTACAAACAAAACCAATGCAATCAAGATTAGAAGGGAAGCAACAAACAGAAAATTTTTTTAAATAAATTTCTCTGATTTGAGAAATGAAACCTTTAAGAAACTAAGTCAAATATATGATTCCAAGTCATTTCCCAATTAATAAATGGTCAAAGGATATGAACAAGCACTTTTCAGATGAAGAAGTCAAATCCAATACTAATCATAAGAAAAAAAGTTCTCAATGCCTCCTGATTAGAGAAATGCACATTAAAACAACTCTGAGGTACCACCTCACACCTAGCTGACTGGCCAATATGGCAGCAAAGGAAAGTAACATGTTGAGGGGGATGGGGCAAAATTGGGACACTAATACATTACTAGTGGAGTTGTGAATGGATCCAACCATTTTGGAAGGCAATTGGGAACAATGCCCAAAGGACTTTAAAAGACTGTCTGCCCTTTAATCCAGCTATACTACTAGGTTTGTACCTCAAAGAGACAAAAATAATAATGGTGAAGGACCTGTTTGTACAAGAATATTAATAGCTGCTCTCTTTGGGGTAGCCAAGAATTAGAAAATGAGGGGATGCCTTTCGATTGGGGAATGGCTGGACACATTGTGGTATCTGTTGGTGATGGAATACTACTGGGGTCAAAGGAATAATGAACTGGAGGGATTCCATGTGAACTGGAATGACCTCCAGGAAGGATGTAGAGTGGGAGGTGCAGAACCAGGAGAACATTGTACACAGAAACTGATACATTGTAGCACAATCGAATGTAACTGACTTTGCTAATAACAGCAATGCAGTGACCCCGGACCTCCCAGGGACCGAGGAGAAAGATGCTCTCCGAGAAAGCCCCGTGGGAGCGGGCATGCAGATGGAAGCGTCCGACTTTGCACTTGTTTATTTGGGTCTAGGTTTGGGGTATGGGTTTTACAAGATAACTCATGTACAGCCATGCATAAGGAAATACGCTCTGAGGGACAGCGTGTGGCTAACCCAGACTGAATGGCTTGCCAGCTGCAGGAAGAGGAGGAAGACGATCTGGATCGTAGACCTTTGCAGAACTTCTGTGGAGATCTGACATTCCAAAACGAAAAAGAAGACGATGACAGTAAAAAGGCCATCCGTTCCACCTAAGCAGCAGACACTCCCCCCGCCCCCTTCCCTTCCCACCAGCCTCCTGGCCAAGGCCTAACCGCAGTGTTCACTGCACTGCCGAGATTCTGGCCTGGACGTGGAGAGTGCTGCCCTGGGTTCCTACTGATGCTGCGTCCCATCCCGGCACAGGCCAAATACTGCGGGGAAGGAGGATGTGCGAGGACCGGACGTTGTCTGGGACAGGTTTTTGGACCCTGGAACCTCCTGGGATGGCCCTCAGCCATGCAGGGCTCCCCTGGGGCCCCAGGGACTGCATCCCAGCTCAGACAACTTTTCACGTCTCTCGGCTTGTGTTCTCCCCCTCAGAGGCAGAGTTTGTGCTACGCGGTTCCTGCTTTTTACAAATTGAGTTTTTTCCATTGAACCAAAATCTATCTTCTTCTCTCCCCACCTCCCTGACCACAGGGAGAAGAAAACCAGACGAACCAAGCGTCACAGCTAAGCAAAACGAGGGGCCATTCTGCAGCCGAGTCCCCCGATCCTCCGAGTCACGGCTCCCCAGTGGCCCTGGGAGGGATCGGGGGGCAGAAGCGAGCCACCGAGGAAATGGCAGGGGTCGAAGGCGCCGTCGAGGGAGCTGGGAAGTGTCTGACCGTTCCGGGACGCCCCAAGCGTAAAGCTCCAAAAGATGCAGAAGGAAAGGAAGGTCTCCCACCCTGGATCCCAGGAGCCCTTTCTCGAGTGGCAAAGCAACAGAGACCAAGGGCCGCCCACAGACAAAAGCAGAGGCTGCGCCGGGTCGCGATGGAGAGCACCAAGGGCTGGCACGGCCTCCGCCACCAAAGGACGCTTTTACAGCGAGCTAAGCCGCTCTGGGCCTGTCTTAAGAGACGTCGCCGTCGTCTCCTGCTCGGTCCTTCTGGAGAGGGGGCGCTTTAGAGCAGCTCGGGCCCCTCGGCTTCCTTCCCCCCAGCCCCCCGAGCCCCTCGTCCTTCCCTCCGGCGAGCTCTGCCCTTTGTGGCCACCAGAACGATCCCCCCTTTCCCCCGAGCCTTCTCTGCCCACATTGGGCCTGACGTGGAGTGCCGAGGCCGCTTCTGCCTCGACCTGAGCGAGCCTCAGATTCTCGGCCCAAAGAAGGCCCTGGCCAGGACGCCGTGTTCGAGAATCTGGGCCGGACGCGGTCCGAGCCAGCAGCCTCTGGGATGCAGGAGGCTTCGGGGAGCAGCCCTGACCGGCCCCCCTGAACGCTGAAGCCCAAGGGGAGGCGCTCGTTGGCACAGACGGGGCTCCAGGGGCTGGCCGGCACACGGCACGTGGGGCCCGAAGCACTGCGGCTGACCCTTGGAGATGCTCCCCGGTTCTTCGTCTCTCCCCCTGGCCCTCGCTTCGTGCCCCTCCCCAGAGGAGCCTCTTCTCACTCGGGTCCCGCGTGTGCCCCGAGAGGAAGCCGGGGCTTGACGGAGGCCGCGGAGGAGGGCAAAGGGCCGGCCCAGAAAGGGGCCTGCCAACAGCCCGGCCGTGGTCTTTCCGGTCCGGATGACCCGGGCCGCTCCCTTCCCCCCAAGCCGGCGCCGACCCGAGCGACCGGGACCGGGAAAAGACGCGAAGCCCGCTCCGGCGGACCCTGCCCGGGGGTGCTCGCGGCGCGGGGGAGGGGCACGTCCCCGGCAAGGTGAGAAGGCGGCGGCCGCTCCCGGGACAACGTGGAGTCGGGGAGCGCCGCCCTTCCACGCGAGTCCATTAAAGGCCCCCCGGGACCCCCCCGCGAGCAAAGGAAGGGAGCGCAGCCGGGTCTAAGAGAAACAGACAGGCTCCACAGAGTTTATTCCTCACGGTTCTCGGACAAATGGACATCAGCGAAGAAGACGTCTACACAGAGAAGAAGGAACGACCCAGTCCAGCAATAGAAAAGGAGGCCCGCGACCCAGACAAGGTAATCACGCGTTTAAATAGTAATAAAAATACACTCTGTCGTGGCTCTGGGGCGACTACAAAAAGGGCGGCGCGGCCGGGGGCCGGCAGGAGTGGACACGGACACCGGCACTAGCACTGGCACTTTTCACCATGGTTTGTACACATCACATGATCAGCTCAGAGAACAGGACATCAAAAATAGATCTGAGGGACGATTGGATCACACTCACACACGAGAGCTGGTTCAGGAGGCGGCGCCGCCGCCGCCGCCGCCATGGGGGCCTCCGGGAGTGCTTCAGTGCGGGGGGCGGCCGAGGCGGGAGGCCCCGCGAGCGCTCCGGCTCCTTTCTTCTCGACGCCCGTCCCAGGGGCTCCCCTCGGGGGGGCCCCCCGCCGGGGATGACCGCCCGGGTGCAAGGACCCCTCGGGGGCGGTCAAGGCAGGAGTGTCTGTGGCTGGGTGTGGAAGGGGCGCGCGGCCCAGGGGGCCCCCCATGTCATCTGTTGGCCGGGAAGTAGTTGGGGTCCAAGTAGCTGTAGCTGGCGCCCTGCGGCACGCAGTAGTCTCTGTCTAGGAAAGTCTCTGCTCGGTAGACGGGCTCCAGCTGGTGGTCCTCCTTGTGGAGGTCGGTCTCGTGGAGGCTGCAGGGGACACGCCCGACAATGGGCCGTCAGCCTTTTGGGGGAGCTCCAGAGCCCCGCCTCCCAGCCCCCCGGAAACGCCGCTGTCACTACCAGAGCACGGGAGCCGGAGGAGGGGCCCCGTCAGCCCTGTTTGACCGATGAGGAAACCGGGAGACAAAGATCAAGGGACGTGCCGGGAGGAGTGGGAGCCGCTGACCGCGAGGGGGACCCCGGGAGGGTCCCGGGCGGAGAGGGGGACCCTGGGAAGGTACTGGGCAGAGTGGGGGCCACTGACCGCGAGGGGGGCCCCGGGAGGGTCCCGGGCGGAGAGGGGGACCCTGGGAAGGTACTGGGCAGAGTGGGGGCCACTGACCGCGAGGGGGGCCCCGGGGGGGTCCCGGGCGGAGAGGGGGACCCCGGGAGGGTCCCGGGCGGAGAGGGGGACCCTGGGAAGGTACTGGGCAGAGTGGGGGCCACTGACCGCGAGGGGGGTCCCGGGGGGGTCCCGGGCGGAGAGGGGGACCCTGGGAAGGTACTGGGCAGAGTGGGGGCCACTGACCCCGAGGGGGACCCCGGGAGGGTCCCGGGCGGAGAGGGGGACCCCGGGAGGGTCCCGGGCAGAGTGGGGGCCGCTGACCCCGAGGGGGACCCCGGGAGGGTACCGGGCGGAGAGGGGGACCCCGGGAGGGTCCCGGGCGGAGAGGGGGACCCCGGGAGGGTCCCGGGCGGAGCGGGGCCGTCACTCACCAGTCGGAACAAGAGTCACAGAAGTCCAGGGACACGTCTTGGGGGCAATCCTGGCAGTGCCAGCGGATGCCCTGGATGGGCTCCATGCCGCAGTTATCGCACTAGGTCGGGGTCAGGAGAGACCGGGTCAGGGCCGCCTTCCCGGGCGGTGCGCAGAGGCCCAATCCCGCCCCCCAGCCCCAGCGGCGGCGCGGCGTACCTTGAAGCCGGCGTGCTGTACGAAGCCGCTCTCGGCCTGCATCTGCTGCAGCTTCTGCTTCTTGAGCTTCTTGAGCTCCAGCAGCTCCTTGTACTCGGGGAAGCCGCGGTGGGACACAGGGATGCTCTCTTCGTCCTGAGGGGGGCGGCACAGACAGGGTCACGGGGCAGCGGCGGGGCGCTCCGGGCCTCCCCTCCCCCCCCCGGGCTGCTGCAGGGGGAACGGCTCTGGCTGAGGCCCTGCGGAGCCTAACGGGGCTTTAGGGGGAGAGCGAGGTGCGCTCCCCTCCCCCCGAGGGGGGCCCCGGAATTCTCCGGTCAGGACAAAAAGTGGAAGGCGAGGAAGAGGATGGAGGAGGAGCGGAAGGTGTGAAAAAGGCTCGGCAGCCCACGGGCCGGCCCCGCGAGCCCAGGGAGAGCCAGGGCGGGCGGCTGCCAATCTCGGGGGTCCCCAGAGGCCGGCCCCGAGCCAGCGAGTCCATCCCGGGCGACAAGGCCCCGCGGATGCCGGACAAGCTCTGAGCGAGGACGGCCCTGGGTCTGTCTGTCCGTCCGTCCCTGCCCAACGATGCTGCCAGGGAAAGCACCGGCAAACGGCCTCTCGGAGGCGTCAAGGCACGACCGTTGGCTGTGGGAGCCGCGAGGCCGGCAGGGCTGCCCCGTCCCCCCTGCCCAACCCCCCAACACACGACTACACGAGGGGGAGGACGACAGCCGCAGACAAGGCTCAACACAGCGCGGCGCGCCAGGACCGGGCCGTGGGGGGCTTCCTGCGCCGATCCTCGCTCCGAGGGGGCCTCCCTGGCGGAAGCCACACGACAGGATGAGGGAAAGCCTGGGGGGCGCCCGGCCGCGGGGGTCCCCGCAGGAGCCTCAGCGAATCCCGGCCAATCGGGGCGGCTGCCTGACGGGAGGGCAGACGGGCACCAGGAAAGCCCTGAACCGCGACCCAGAATCCCCAGAATGCCCAGAATGCCGCGCGGCTCGCCGTCCCGGAGCGGCGCCGGCAGGCCTGCTCTTTCCCAAGGTTCCCGCTTCCCCCGAGGGTCAGCCCGTCCCCGCGAGCCCCCACATCAGCGACGGGGGCCTCACCGAGGCTTCCTCTGCCGCAGGGTCCGAGTGGCCGTGGAAAGCGGCCCCGTCGTCGCCCTCGTCCATGTACACGGGAGGCTCGTGGGAGGTCATGAAAGTGGAAGGCTTGAAGAGATGCTTGTTAAGGGGGTGCTGCCGCCGGCTGGTCGAAGACTGCGTCACAAAACACAAGCGTGCAGGAGGTCAGGCCGGAACCCCGGGGAAGAGCAAGGCGCCCCCCAAGGGCCGCTGAGCCTTTGCCCTCCGCACTGCCCAGGCCGGGCTCTGCCCCCCCCCCACCGACGTCCCCTGGCCTAAGCCCGGGGCCCGGAGGGAGCCAGAAAGCCCAGACGGGCCTTGAGTGAGGGGACGGGTGAAGCCCAGGTAGCCGCCGAGACGGCAAAGGTGGGCCAGCCGGGGCGGCCCAAAGCCGGCCTTCCTCGGTCTGGCAGAAGAGCCGCGCCGGGCCTCGAGCAAGAAGCCGCCCCGGAAGCAGATGGAGGGGAGGCGGCAGCAACTGCCGGACGGCCCCAAAGCCAGACTCGAGAGCCAGGAAGACTCCCCGGGCCGAGGCCCCTCCCAGAGGAAATCTCCGTGCAAACTCCCGAACGCAGGGCCTCCGGGTCTGAGAAAAAGCATTCCGGAACCAAGCAGCCGGAGGGGGGCCCGCAGAGAGCCCCCAGCAGCGCTGGGCGGAAGGGGCGGGAGGGGCGCCCGGCCCGCCCCACTGGCTGGCCGCTTCCTGCAGCCGCAGGGAGGGGACCCTGTCCTGGGCGGGCGCCAGGTGCTGCTGGCTCAGCCGGCCGGAGCACACCTGGACAGGGCCTGCCATCCCCGGGGGGCCCTCGCTGCAGAGGAGGCCGGTGGCCGGCACGGCCCTCTCAGCCCCACAGACGAAGGGGGAAAGCCCCCCACTCGTGGGCAGTGCCCCGCCCTCGATCGGGGCCCCCGTCTGCCTGGGTCCGAACCCCCGAAGGACTGGGCAGACAGACGGTGGAAACGCGGGAGGCCTGCGGAAAGGGCCCGCTGACAGGCCCGGGCCCCTCCGTAGGCCCAGAGAGCAGCTGGCGGGCAGCGGCCATCTTCAGAGGCGCCCCCCCGCTCCCCAGCCCGCCCGCCACGGAGCCCGCTCTGGCTCCTCGGTGTGCCGGGGGAAGCCCCGAAAGAGCTCCCGGACCCCAAAGCCTCACCCAAGGGGGCCCGAGGGGGGAGGCTCCTCCCCCGGGCCCCCCGGAGGGCGCCGTTACCTTTTTGGAGTACATGTACAGGTTGGGCGTCCTGCCTGGGACCGGGATGCCGGCTTTGGTCAGCTTGATGAAGTACTTCTGCACGCGGCTGGCCACCTTCGGGGAAGAAGAGAGGCGTTTGGGGCCGTGGGCGCCGCGCGGGGGCCTCGGGCCGCCCCCCGGGCCGGCCCAGCGCTACCTGCTTGGCCGTGCGGTTGCCCAGCTCGTCGGCGATCTTCTGCCAGCGCCGAGACTCCACCTCCTCGGGGGGGTACTTGAGGAGGAGCTGCTCGAGCTTCTTCTGGAGAAAGCACAGGAGCGCCGCGTTGGCGAGGGCCCCCCCCGCCCCCCGCCCCCCCCCCCCCCGCCCGCGGGCCGGCCGCTACCTGCTCCTCCACGGTCCAGAGCTGGTTAAAGGTCTCCGGCTTGGTCTCGTCGCACAGGCGCCCCCGTATCATCTGCACAGAGAGAGGCCGGCGCTGAGCCCCCGAGAGCCCGGGCCGGGCCGGGCGCTGGGTCCCGGGGAGGCTGGGCAGCGCCCGCAGGGCACCGGCCAGCTCAGGGCGGACAACCCACCCGAAGGGAGGCCCCGCTTCCAAGGCGGAAGGAAGGAGGGAGGCGGCCGTGGGGGGGCGGAGCCGCCGGGACCCCCGAGGAAGCGAGCCAGAGAAAGGGCCTCGTGGGGAGGAGCGGATCCACGCCAGGCTTCCTTCAAAGTCTCGGCGCTGGGGGGCTCGGGGTGGGGCCCCACCGAGCCTGTTTTGGCTCGGCAGGAGCGGCCCGGGGCGCCCGCTCAGAGCTCCCGCACAGCCGCCGTCTCGGGGCCCGAAGGAGCTGGCCGGCTGGCCGAGCAGGGCCGGCCGCACGTACCTGGGGCCGGCTGCTGCAGCCCTCTGGAGCGTCGCTGAAGGGCAGCACGGAGTAGAAGGCCTCCCCGTCCTTCCGGGGCTCCGAGGGGCTTCTGGGCCGGGCGGGCAAACCGACTGCAGAGGAGAGCACAGAAGGCGTCAGGAAGGCGCACGCGACGGCCAGCCAGCGGCTCTCCGGCACGGCCGGCGTCCGCAGGGCTCACCTTTGTCGAAGACCAGCTTCACCCTCCGGCTGTGGCGCTGGCGGTTCCGGAACTCCCTCTCGAAGTTGCCCAGGCTGTGCGTGTACTGGTCCCAGGCGACCTCTGGCAGCTGCACAACTCTCTGTGGAAATGGAAGCCCTAGATCAGTCTGGGGGGAAACCAAAACGAGAGACACGTTTAATGTCAGCGCCACGGCCGCCGGCACGCGCCACTCCCAGCCCCGGCGAGCCCGGCAGCGGCCACAGCCGTCGTGACGACTCCGACAAGCCTCCACGACGGCGGCCGGACAGTCCCCGGCGTGCCGGGCCTCCCTCCCCCGGGCCCTCTCGCTGCGCCAGCACGCTTAGAAGCAGCCACAACCACCAGAACGGACGAAGGCCCTTTGGGGAGCGCCTTCCCCGTGCCGGGCCTGTAGGCGCGCCCTCGGCCGGCGTGTCTGCCCACGGCCCGCCTCCCGAGCTCTGCCATCTCCGACTGGCACAAGACCCACGAGAGGCACTGGCCGGCCCTCCCTCCTGCTGAAGACGGGGATTGGGATGGAGAGCCAGGAGGGGCCTAAGGCCACCCAGTCTGGCCTCTTTGTTTTTCAGGTGGGGAAACTGAGGCAGCAAGTGAGCCCGTGTCTATTCTGCCGATTCTGCAATGCAGATCTGGCTTTTAAAAAAGGTCTCTGCATCACCGGGGACCTCAGTTTTGCACAGAAAGACTAAAACCTACCAATTTCACAACCCATCATTTAGAAAGGGAGGGAGGGAGGGAGGATCCAGAGAGTGGGCCAAGAGCCACGCCCGTGCGGGACATGCGCAGAGCCATCTCAAGCACAACAACAGGAGGCAGCGCCAAGGACACTGAACTCGGTGCCAGGAGGCCTCGGCCCGGCGACCACGGCGTCCTTGGTCTGGAGACGCTGCCAGGCCCGTGTCTCGGACTCCTGGAATGGGGCAGCGTGTGAACGGCCAGCCAAGGCGGCCCTCTGACGCCAAGGCCCGCGCTCCACAGCACAGCGTGCCCAGGCCCTACGTCCCTGGCACCTCCGCCAGCCTAAGCCGGGCCCGGCCTGCCTCGCCACAGAACACGCTGGGTGGCTGCTCTCTCCTTGCGCCCCTATGAGCGGGAGTGAGACTAGGACAGCCAAGCGAGGACGAGTCTGAGAGGGGACCAAAGTCCCAGGAGGCCCAGTCCTGGGCACCAGGAGCTCTTCATCGCAGCCCTGGACGTAGGTGCTCCTGCGACCTCCATTTTACAGTGAGGGAAACTGAGGCCAGCAGAGGTGCAGGCGCTGTTCATGAGGGCCTGAGACTGGGCTTGGCCTCGGGCCTTCCTGACTCCAGGCCCGGCGCCCTGCGTGTTGTGGCGCGCCCTCGCCCACTCAGCTGTGTGAGCCCGTGGAGACTAACAGCACTCTGGTCCCGGGCCAAGGTCCTTCCCTCCACAGTCCCAAACACCCCGACTCATTCTAGGTCGAGTCTCTGTGACCGGCCAAGGACGCCCCTCCGGCCAAGAGGGACACTCTTTAGGGACTCCCCGAGAAAGAGCACGTGAAGGAGCTGGACAAGGCAAAGCCAAGGGGAAAAGAGGGGGGGGGGAGGGGAGGAGGAGGAGGAGGGGAGAAAGAGGGGGAGGGGAGGAGGAGGGGGAGGGGAGGGGAGGAGGGGAGGAGGGGGAGGGGAGGAGGAGGAGGAGGGGAGAAAGAGGGGGAGGGGAGGAGGAGGGGGAGGGGAGGAGGGAAAGCTTTCTCCAAAGGGCACAGCCCACACCCAACAACACCCCCGAGGCCCAGAAAGCTTTAACTCAGTACCTTCTTCTGGAGTTTTTCCACAAATCCAATGGGATTTTTCAGGGCTTCTCTCTGGTGTCTGCCCAGACTTTCGAGGTCTTGGACCGCTTGCGTGCGCTGGGCCTCGAGCACGGCGATGGTCTGTAACAGCCTCTGATAGCTGCGGAGACAAAGGGAGACGGTGAGCCCAGCCTTGCCCCGGGACGAGGGAGGCCTCTGCCCGGCGCGCGGTTGCTCTGCACCCACCCCAGCACCCAGACTGGGATTCGGGTCCTCCTCAGAAGCCCCAGCTGGGACTCCTGCAGCTCAGAGTGGCTTCGCGCCAAACAAAAGCGATGCCCGAACGGTGACAAGGAAGGAGCGCGGCTCTCCGTTCGTAACTGGGTGCGTGCCCCGCTCCGGCACTCTCTGCGGGGGGAGCCCGAAGGGGCACGTGTCTGGGAGAAGGCAGGAGCCACCAAGGGCTCCCCTCGCGCCGGCGGCCCCCCAGGGCGCGCTGGAATCAAAGTCGAGGGCCCCGGCCTCCCCTACTGGCGCTCCCCTCCTCCAGGGCCCGCTCTGTCTCTAGGCAGGCCTCCTGTTCTCTCCAGCCAGGCCTGGGCATCGGCCACACCGGAATGTCCAAATCCCCCGAAGGAGCCCTGAGCCTCCCCCTGAGATTCTGCCTCATCCCCACGGCGTGGGATTACAGAGGAAGGAAAACGGAGTTTCGGGGAAAGCCGGGCACCCTCTGAAAGGGCAGAGAATATGGAGAAGGGAGCAAAGGGCAGACTCGGGCGAGCCGGGGACGAGTTTGGGGAAGCAAGTCAGAGAGGTGGGAAACGCAGCCTGAAACGAGGCTGGGGCCAGACTGGGGAGAGGCCCGAGGAGCGCCCAACGGAGAGTGCTATTCACCAGAAAATGAAGTTCCAGCCCACAGGAGAGGGTGCGAGGGTTTGGGCCAGCAGTCTGGGCAGGGGGCCGGGCTTCCAAGCCTGCCCCAGCCAGAAGACCACCCTGGCGCCTAAACGACCTAAGTCCTCCCTTCAGGGAAGGGCCACGAAATGGCCCCCGATTTCCGAGACTCCAAGAGCCTCCCTCTTGGGCACGTCCTCTTCTCTCCTCCCACTTGGGCCTAAGCTTGTCCACTGGGGAGCTTGTTCTCTTTGGAGAGCCCCGTTCACTTGGCACAGGATCAAAGCGCTTCCCCTCATTCCTCCCCCAAAAGATCCAGGGGGACAGTCAGCCACCTCTTTAGTAAGCTGTGATTTGCCAGGGCTGCCCAGAGAGGATCATGCCAGGAACAGTTCCTGAACTGAGGCAACGAAAAGAGGGGGAAATGTGAGCCACCGAAAAGGAGACAAGAGGGCAGGGGACGTGGTCACACCAAGACAGGTCATGACTACTGATGGGCAGCTGGGGATGTCGTGGAGAGAGGAGAGTCTAAGTCCAGCCTCAGCCGCCTCTTTCCTGGGTGACCCTGGGCACGTCCCCTCGCCCTGTTGGCCTCAGTTTCCTCATCTGTCAAATGAGCTGGAGAAGGAAATAGCCAACATTCCAGCATTCTGCCAAGAAAAACCCGAGTAGGGTCATGAGGAGTCAAGTTGAGTTGGGCACCCTGGAACAATAAATGAGCACAGAAACCGAGGGATGGCAGGAAGGAATGAGGACACTTGAGACCACTTAAAGCAATAGGAATGAGATGAATGGACAAATCGTGCCCTCCCTAAGACGTTCAATAAGTAACTCCTAAAGGAAACTGTTAAAATGCTTGGGGAGACGGGGTTGTCATTGCTCTTAAAATGGATTACTTTTCTTTTGCGGCCTTGCAAAATTACCAAGTCTTAAGCAGCCATTTCTAGAGCTGCAGTATGTTGACTGAACTTGTGTGATTTCAGCAACTAAGTAATACGTGTCTATCACCCGTGGACTAGGCACTTCCTAACATGTGAGGGGAGACAGAATGCCCCCACAAAGTCAGGGAGCTTGCCACGCAGCGTATGTGGGCTGATTCAGAAGACAATGTTTACCTTTGTTTTTGGAGAGATTAATTCTATTTTAAATTTTCCCTCAGATTCCACGTGAACTGGAAAGACCTCCAGGAAGTGATGCAGAGTGAGAGGAGCAGAACCAGGAGAACATTGTACACAGAGACTGATACACTGTGGCACAATCGAATGTAATGGACGTCTCCATTAGTGGCAATGCAGTGACCAGGACAATGCTGAGGGACTTAGGAGAAACAATGTATCCACATCCAGAGAAAGAACTGTGGGAGCGGAAACCCAGAAGGAAAACATAGGATTGATCACGTGGTTTGGTGGGGATAGGATTGGGGATGTGGACTGTAAACGATCACCCTGGTGCAAACATCAACAATATAGAAATAGGTTTTGCTCCAGGACACATGTAAAACCTGGTGGAATTGCACGTTGGCTGTGGGAGGGGGTGGGGGGAGGGCAGGGAAAGAACATGATGCTTGTAACCAAGGAATAATGTTCTAAATTGACTAATTAAATAAATTTAAAAAATAATAAATTCTCCCTCAAAAAATATATTCTTTCTTTCAATTTAAAAACCAAATGTGAAAATATGCAAAAATTGGGGAGCTAATTTTTTACAAGAGCCTCAACTTTTTGCTTTCATGTCCCATACTGAGAAACTCAGAGCCTTTGACATTCTCTCTCAGGTAGGTCTTAAACTGAGGTCTGGACAATGTAAGATGGGGGGGGGGGGGGGGGGATGTGTGTCTAATTTGGATGAAAAAAATCATCTTTATTTTTCCTTTAATTATTGAAAAATGCTACTTAAAGAGCCTTCTGGGAAGAGGGCGACAGATTCAGAGAGCCACAAGGGCCCAGACACACAAAAAAGGTGAGGAACCCCCCGCGCCCCCATCTAAACTACTGTTACAGGATTCAGCCAAGCTGGGCAGCCACTTCTTGACTAAAGCACCGTTTTTAAGCGTATATCCAAAGATGCCGAGAAACTAGAGAATGAAGCACAGCGACGAGCCAGCAAAGGCCCAATCACTCCCGACTGGCTCAGCAATCTCAAAGCTGGGCTCTCCTTCCCAATGTTACACAGCGAGCGACTCTTGCTGATGAGCCAAGGTAAGATTCTCTGAAACACCAAAGCCTGACTCCGGCCGGCGGTGGCAGCAGGAAGAATGCTTCAAGTGCGTCTGCGTCTGCCGGGGCCTAAAGGGAAGCTCATCAGGACCAACCGGTAGGCTGGAAAGGCCTCCAGGGGGCAGTGACAACATCCGAACAGAAGGAAAGGAGGCAATGCCAGTGTTTTCTCCCGGCTAGCGGGTTAAGCAATTCTGAGACCATCACTATAAGGAAGGGCAAAAATCAGAAAGCAGCTGGGGTAAGTAAGTGGAAGAGCTGCTGCTTCCAGGCTCTCTGGGGCGGGGTGAAGCCTCTGGCCATCTAGTGTCGGGCTGGCAAAAAGGCCACCAAGAAAACCACTGCAGCGGATATGCCAGCACCTGCCGGCCGGAGGAGAACTACTCTGAAGGCTGGTCACATTCAGTCCGCACACCGTCGAGCGCTTGGTGATGCCAATGAAAAGGCGGGCTCTGGGGGAAGATGGGGGCCAATTGGGCAGGGGGCTTCTGGGATAACCCCCACCTATGCGTTTCTGAACGCTTCTATGGAAGAGAATCGGAGCAAAGAACACGCCAAAAGAGTGAAATGGATTTCGCTGTACAGGAAAGACGCGGTTACTGACAGGGAGTCCCTGCTGCGTTGGCTGCCGTCTCAGCACAAAGAGCCAAAGGAACGAAAGCAATTCTAACCGGACCGTTTCAAGAAATGGCTGGAGGAACTTCTCGTCGTGCCATTCCGATGACAAAAGAGAAAGGAAGGCAAAAGGAGAACAGCTAGAGAGATTTCAGAGGGCCCCAGACATGGCACTGCTTGTGTCCACGCCCCAGCTTTGAAGAGCCATGTGGGGAAAGCAGAAACAATACTGAAGTGAACAAAGAAAGGAAAAACAGCCGGACTGTGAGAAATCACGTTGGAGGGCACCGAAGGATCAGGGGAGATCCCAAAGGCCTGAGAATATCAGTAAGTGGCAGCTTCCTCTCAGCACACCTGGCATGCCCACACAGTGTGGGCACCTTTGCTTCTCACACTGACACATACACGAGCCTACATGATGTCCGCCATCTGCACCATCTGGGGGAGCACCAATTTGGGAGGGTGTCTCCATCCTTCACTGGACGACAAGCCGGTCTTGCTTGATGACCCTACTGTGGTGACAGCCAGGAAGCAAGGCCCCAAACTGGAAGAGGCCCACGCAGAATTCCCTCACGGGGGCAAAGTCCCCAAACACTGCTGTTTGGGATTCCCTGGAGCTCATTCCCTCACGCCAGGGCTTGGCTGGGGAAGAATGCTTGCGTCCAGACTAGCATGGGCAGCCGGACAGAGAACCTGCAGCTTAGTTAGTGTGAGTGAGTGTGCACGGCCAGAGGAACATGATGAGAGGCCTCACCTGCTGGCTTGCACGCAGGCATTACACACTTCTACTGAGCCAAGGCTCTGGTGGAAATACAGGGCCTTTTACAAGCCTAATCCTCGACTGGTTTTAACGTATGGCCGGGAATCACGGCCCAAAGCGAGCATCCCCCAAGAGGCAATGGAGAGCCAGTGGGCAAGCGGGAATAGGCTACATCACAGCAGAGAAACGACATAAAAGAAGTGCTGTAAAAGGCCTCCTCCCCGAAAGCGGCAGCCAGAAAAGACGTGGCAGTCCCACGACAAGAAGAAGAGCGTCAGGGTTCCACTGGCCCTTCTGGCACTGAGGGAGGACAGGGAGAAGCGAGGGCGAAGGCAGGCCTGGACTGGAAAAAGAACAAAGCGATAAAGGGTTTTCTCTGACTGTCTCCTGAAGGATCCCTTGCGTAAACATCGAGTCAATGGAAGCCTAGCTGTGGTGGGTAGGCACGGCACAAGATAAAAGCCAGCCTTGTGGTCTTACGGACTGCCAGCTTTCCTGAGGTCAATGCAGCAAAGACAAGAACGCCGTCACCGCTCTGCACTCCACCAAAGACACGAGGGAGGGATCCAAGGAGAATGCCAAAGCATCGGCGGTCATCATGTCCTCTACTCCTCCCCGACAGCCCCCTGGGATCGCCGCTTCCTCCCCGTGTCCGGAGGAAGGTAGTCACGCTGGAAGCCCTCCTCACTTGGGAGGCAACTCAGAGGCTGCTGCGCAAGGCCTGCCTGCTGGCACCTCCACCACAGCCGCGCGCACCCTGAGGAAGGGCTCAGAGATGAGACAAAACCAGATCTATGCAGACAACTTCCACCAAAGCCCTCTTTCGCCGTACCTGAAACAAGGAACTTGGCGCCGCGAGGCCTGCTGTCGGCCCGGCGAGCCACCGATCGATGGGCATTTCTCTACACGCCTTGTGTAGGCAGGCACCGTGCGGAATGCTGGGTTTACCAAGAAAGGCAAAGTAAATGAACCGCCCAAGTGAAACTATGCAGTGCCAACGCGTGTCCAAATTAGCAGCCTCTACACTCCCGTCCCACGCCGACGCGGGAGCCCTGGATTACGAGAGAGGCGGACAGACTAGAGACCAAGCTGTGGCCATTCACTGGGTGTTCCAGAATACCGTGGGCCACAACGATGCGTGGCAGGGCTCGGAGAGACAGGAGGACCAGGGCACCTTCCTTCTCTCCGGAGGCACCAGACGCCACAGTGAGACTCTGACATGGAACAAGGCCCGGACGGGGTCTAAGATGGGGAAAGGAACACAACCAGGCTGGACCCCAACCTGCTATCCCATGAAATGCCGGGCCGGAAGGCACATCCACCATGCTGGGCAGCTGCTGCCACTCTGAGGGCAGAGAAGCCCCCTGAGGAGGAAGCATAAAAGCTGAAGCTTCACCTCAAAAAAACAAAGACTTTGGCTCTGGTCCTCCAGTCCTAATGCATGGCTGGGAGAGCCGGCCCAACACAGACGGCAAGCCGAGGGCCACGAGATCCACACTTCTGGGCTGAGGGGCCGGAGGAGACTTCACAAGAGAGAACTTCACCGGGCCTGATCGGTGGGAGGCCAAATGCTGAAGCGAAAGCGGAACCCCCGAGGAGTGGGCTCCCCGGTGTAAAAAATGGAGACTAGTTGAACTGTTACACTGGGAAAGGCCCTGATGCCGGCAAGGATGGCGGGCTAAGGCGGGGACACGAGGGCCCGGCCGGCTGGCGGTCACCGAGCGTCAGACACGGCCCAGTGACTGGCCAACTGAACGATGTGGGCTCTCTGCTGGCCAGACGCGACGGAAACCTGCCCCACTGCCACGGTGTCCTCCGCTTCATTTCCTGCCCTGCAGGCCACTAGCTCACAGAGTGAGGAGGAACTGGCCCAACTGAAGGCCGAACCTCCGCCTACTTCTGATGTGTCCCCCGACCTGGGATCTTGGGAACTGATGGTGCTTATTCAGCGCCGATTCCCAGAGAACCGCCGCTCACCTCGCTGGCTGCCACGGCGTCTGCGGTACGCCACGGGCCAGGAGCTGTCGGGGAGCCTTTGAAGCCTCCTTTCTTCAGCTGGGCCCCCTCCCGCGTCTCCGAACACCGAGGGGAGCCCAAAGAAGAGCAAAGCCATTGCACAGCTTCCCCTCTCTGGCAGGCGGGGCAGGAGTTGCCTAGTCTCCCCTCTCCCTTCCTTCTGGCCGGGAGGGGGCGCTATCTGCACGGAAGAATGGTTCGGTGAGGGGGTCCCAAGCCAAGAAGCAGCAGAGTGCGCTCGATACGCCCAAGGAGGCCTCCGACGGACTCGCCCACCCTACGACCCCTCCCCAGCAACAGATGCTGGTGCCTAAAGCCAGTTCTCTTAGGGCTGCTTCTGAGCAGCCAGAGGTCCCACCCAAGGCTGCTCCTCCCCGGGGACGTGCCAGAACCGTCTCTCCGGCAGACAACTGGGAAGAGGTTCCACCGCTCCAACTCTCCGAGGCCGGACAGCCGTTTTGTAGGCAAGCAGAGGCAGGTGTTCCGGGGCGCCCTCCCTTCCGCCTCCCAATGCAAGCCTCACGGTCCTCATCAGGCCGGGGTTCCTGTGCCGGGCGTGCTGCGGGCTGCTGGCACCTGGCGGAGGGAGCCACAAGCCCGTCGCCCCCTTGGCCCCGGAATCCTCGCCGGGAAGGCCCTGCACGCGGGCCGGCCAGGAGGAAGGCCGAGGAAGGCGGCGCTCTGCAGAAAGGGGAGACGGATAAGCGTCAAGGCCCTGAGGCTCGCCGAACAAATCTGCCGGGCCGCGAAGGACCTTCACAAGAGACGCTGCATCCCGCCTGAGGCTGCCGCATGACGCTCTCCCCAGGGCCCGCGAGCCGGAGCAGCCCCGCTCCCCGCTTTGGCAGCCTACTCATCCGGGGGGAAGGAGGCGAGATCAGCCTGACATGACCTACTCGTCCGGTGTTCAAATCACGCTGCTGCCTCCCCGAGGACTGTGACAGCCCCCGTTTGTTCTCCACAACCTTCGGCTAGCCTTGCGGTGTCCTGGATGCTCTGCTAATCTGGCTCTACTTAGCTTGGCTTAATCCCTTGGGTTCCACCTTTCAGGTTCAAGGATCACTCTGCATGAGGAAACAAAGGACAAAAACAGAGCCCCCCCCCCCCCCAGGCTGCTCCCCAGACTCTCCCCCTCAAGGCCGTCTTCTGTCTTCTTTCCCCCAGGATAGCAATCAACCAATCCGTGATTAGATAAAAGGAACCAATAGACAAGGAAGGAAAATCCACTTTTTGGTCCTTTTTGGCTTCCTTCATAGTACCAGGCTACTGTGAAATTTATTTTATTTTCCCCCCTAAAACTCTTACCCCTTCTGACTTAGATTCAATACTAAGTGTTGGTTCCAAGGCAAAAGAGCAGCAAAGATTAGGCAACGGGGGTGAAGTGAATGGCCCAAGGTCACACATCTCTAGACCTGGCGCTCCATCCACAGCCCTCTGACTGCTGCAACTCTCAGCTTTCAGACTGGGCACCCGAGGGCAGAGCCAAGATGGTGGAGAAGTCCACTGACCCACCTGATCTCTACCAAATCATCTTCCCCCAAAACCCCTCAAAACAAATTCTGGAGAAACATAAGCAACAAAAAGAGGGAGGAAGATAGTTTTTCAGCCCCAGACAACTGAGAAGGCGGGTCTGAAAGATCGAATGCACGGTGGAAAAGTGGAGCCCAAGGCAGCATGTCGAGGCAGCCTCAATGAGGCAACAGGCCTTGGGGGCAGCTGAATCAGCAGCAGTCTTCCTATCTAGAATTCTATCTAGGACAACCTAGAATTTGGAAAACTCAAAAGCTCGCAGCTTTGAGAACAGGAACCCACTATTTGACAAAGGCTGCCGGGGAAAACTGGAAAACACTACTGGCAAAAATCAGGGTGAGATCAGTATCTCACACAAAAAGGGCGTAACATTGGAACATAAAGAGTGATGCTGTACGTAAATTAGGGGAGCAGAGAACACTTTCCAGATCGATGGACAAGGGAGGAATTTAAGACCAAATGACACAGAGAACAAGACAAGGTGTAAAATGAATCATTTGGATCATATTAAATTTAAAAGGTTTGGTACAAACAAAACCAATGCAACCAAGATTAGAAGGGAAGCAACAAACTGGGAAAAAAACTTTAAAAACTTTCTCTGATAAAGGTTTCATTTCTCAAATACAGAAAGAACCAAGTCAAATTTATAAGTGTCCAACTCATTCTCCACTTTATAAATGGTCAAAGGATATGAACAAGCACTTTTTAGATGCAGAAATCCAAGCTATCAATAATCATGAGAAAAAATGTTCTAAATCCCTCTTGATTAAAGAAATGTAAATCGCCTCACACCTAGCAGATTGGCCAATAGGACAATGAAGGAAAACAACAGATTCTGGGGCGAGCGTGGCAAAGTTAGGACACTAATGCATTGCTGGCGGAGTTGTGAGTGGATGCGACCATTCTAGAGGGCGCTTCGGAATATGCCCAAAGGGCAGAAAAAGAAGGCACGCTCTTGGATCCAGTAACACCACTACTGAGCCTGTAGCCCAAAGCGATTTTTTTTAATGGGAAAGGACCTGCTTGTACAAAACTATCTAGAGCTGCTCTTTTTGTGGTGGCAAACAATTGGAAACCAAAGGGTTGTCCCTCCATTGGGAAATGGCTGAACAAACAGTGGTACGTGATGGTGATGGAGTACTATCGTGCTGTAAGAAAGCTGGAAAGACCTCCATGAACAGATGCTGCAAGAAATAAGCAGAAGCAGGAGAACATCATACACAGTAGCTACAAAACTGTGGAGCAGTTAAATGGGACAGACTTTACTCCTCTCAGTAATACAATGATCCAGGATGATTCTGAGGGATTTATGAGAAAGAATGCTCTCTGCCACCAGAAAAAGAACTGTTGGAGCATAAATGCAGATGAAAACACACAATTTATCACTTGTTTATTTGCGGTGTTGGTTTTATAAGATTATTCACTTGCAAACATGAATAATAAAGAAATGTTTTCCGTGATAATGCATGTATCACCCAAAAAAATTAAAACTAAAAAAGCGGAGAAACCATTTTTTCAAAAAAAACAAATTATCAAGGAAAACTGCTCCAAAATTCTAGAGCCAGAAGGTAAAATAGACATTGAAAGAATCTATCAATCAACTTCTGAGAGATCCCAGAAGGATAACTCCCAGGAACATTATAACCGAATTCCACAACTCCCAGGTGAAGAAGAAAATACTGCAAGCAGTCAAAAACAACTCAAATATCCTAGAGTTACAGTCAGGATAACACAAGACTTAGCATCTTCTACATTAAAGGACTGCAGGGCTGGAATGATATTTCCAGAGGGCAAAAGAGCTGAGACTTCAATCAAAAATCACTTTCCTAGCAAAACTGAGTATAATGTTTCGGGGGGGGGGGGGGAGAGGGGGGTGGAGGTCCTCAATAAAATAAAGGCTTTTTGAACATTCCTGATGAAAAGATCGAAGCTGAATAGGAAATTTATTTCAAATATAAGATTCAAGGGAAGCATAAAAAGGTAAACAGGAAAGAGAAATCAAAAGACATTCAATGAGGTTAAACTGTTTACATCCCTCCATGGGGAGATGATTCTTGTAACCCCAAAGAATTTTGTTAGCATTAGAGGGCAAGGGTGTAAATTGAATAGGACAGGATGATATATTTTTTAATTAAATTAGGGCATGAGAGGGGGCAGCTGGGTAGCTCAGTGGAGTGAGAGCCAGGCCTAGAGACGGGAGGTCCTAGGTTCAAATCTCAGACACTTCCCAGCTGTGTGACCCTGGGCAAGTCACCTGACCCCCATGGCCTAGCCCTTACCGCTCTTCTGCCTTGGAGCCGATACACAGTATTGACTCCAAGACGGAAGGTGAGGGCTTAAAAAAAAAATTAAGGCATGAGAAAGAGGAATGCATTGGGAAGAGAGGGAAGGGAGAGGAAGAATGGGATAAATTTCCCCACATAAGTAGCATGAAAAAGCTTTTGCTGTGGAGGGCAAGATGGAGGCCTTCGGGAGAGGAGCGCGTGAACCTTACTCTCCTCAGAACTGGCTCAGGGAGTGAAAAACATACACAAACAATTGGGGATAGAAACCTATCTTGCCCTCCAGAATAGCAGGGGAGCAAGGAGAGAAGAGAAGGGGGTGAGCAGAAACTAAATAGGGACAAAGGTGCAGAAAGCATTTGGGCGCGTCTCGAATACAAGGCCTCATTTCTCAAAGGCACAGAGAGGCGAGGACTGTGTAAGAACTCGACCGCTGCCCGATTCTCAAAGTAAGTAAAGCTCTCCGGCGTCCTACGACTCCCAAGCAGAGCCTACCCTGGGACCAGCCACAGCACGACCAGGGACGTGTCCCAGAGGGACTATCTGGACCGGAAGGAGAGCAGCTCTTCTGGGGTGGGAGGGGATGCCGTCCCCTGAGGAACGGCCCCGAGCGCGGCCCAGGGCCGGCAATGCGGTGCCAAGGGGCGCCCTGAACCCGCAAACACAAGGAGCCAACCCCGGCGCGAAGGCCTCAAGGTCCAAAGCGGCAGCCGCTTCCAGGGAGGGCCCTTTTGTGTGCATCTTTCCCTTGTCGCCTTCCCTTCTACAAAAGGATCAGCCGGCAAAGTGTCTCCTACAACTGCACGCCTCTCAGGTCACAGAATTCAAGCCCGAAGATCCTTTGAGAAACGAAGCTCTTTTGACGCGGCTGGAGGAGCAAAGGAGGACGGGAAGGAAGCCGCTCCTGAGGCCCCTCCTCTGGGGGCTGGGATGGCCGCGGAGAGCGCCAAGTGCCAGGAGAGGCGGAGCCGATGCCTCGCATTTTCAAGAGATGAAATGAGGGCCCAGAGGAGGCCGGGGCTCTCGGCCACGGGGACAGCAAGGGGCAGGGCCGGCCGGCCGGCCCCTGGCAGCCGGGCCTGTTCCTGTGCCCATTTTGCAGATGAGGAAATGGAGGCGGCGAGAGCCGGTGCGCCTCGCCGGGGGCTCATGAAATCCTGGACGGAGGCCAGAGCTCAGCTGCCTTTCTGTGGACGCTCTGAACTCTGCCCCCCAACCAGAGCGCCTTCGTGGCGCCCCCTGGCTAACGGCTGCAGTGGGGGTGCCTCCCAAGGACCCGGAGCGGCTGGCACTCGCTAGCGCCCCACGCCCCACGCCCACGTGACCGCGCCGGACATCGGAGCAAGGGGCAGAGGGCGGAGGCTTCTCCACGCCCAAGACCTGCTGGCTGCGGGGACGTGGGGGGCTGCCGAGTCACCAGCCGGCCCGGGAAAGAGGCCCCGCTTGGCCCTCGCCTTCCCGCGGGCCTCACGACAGCCACGGAGGCCCAGCTGCGCGGCTCTTCGCGGGGCTACGATCGAAGAACACCGGAACGAGTCTGGCGCCCGCAGACTCCGCTCCCTGCTTGTGCCGCGTTCCCCTCGCCCAAGAGTCGGCCAGCTGCTCCTCCGGCTCGGGGGACGGGGAGGAGGCCGAGGCAGCGACGGGACCCAGCTCGGGAGGGCGTGCGCCGGGTGCGGAGTCTGCAGGCCCGGCGCTCTGCCCGAAGGCCCGTGGGCCACTGGGCTGCTCCTCGCCGGCCTCTGCCGGGGGGCCCACCGGCCCTTCATGGCTCCTCTGAGAACCTGCAGGACAGCAGCACTGTCTCCCGGCTGCCGTCATCCCCTTCCCTCTCGCCGAGCGATCTGCCGGACAGAGCCCGACCGAGAGCCTCGAGAGAGCCTCCTGGGCGAGCCTGGGCCCTGGGGTGACGGCACAGGCTGCACCCGGGGGCCGAGGGAGAGCTGCGACCCAGCAGGTGGCCAAGGATGGAAAAGAGGGAGGGAGGCAGGCAGGCACGCGCACGCACGGACACACGCAATGCGTGGACACACGCACACACACGCACCTATGCACTCGCACACGAGCATGCACACACGCACACACATGGACACGAACATGCACATGCACACACACAATGCGTGGACACACGCGGACACGCACGCACACGTGCATGGACACTTGGACACACATGGGCACACACGGACACGAGCACGCACATGCACACACAATGCACAGACACACATGTGCACATGCACGCACGCACACACATGGACACACATGGGCACACACGGACACGAGCACACACACGTGCACACAAATCACTCCTGAGCCAGCGCAGACGTGTGCGTGTGTACACGAGGGTGTAGAAGAGCTCCCGAAAGGGTCCCCCGAGTTCCCAGGAAGCATAGAGGAACAGGAAGAGCTTCCTTGGCTAAATGGAAAGCAGAAACGAAGAGCACAAGGGGTGGCTTCCAGGCACAGGGATCCCCCTCAAAGCCCTCGAACACAAGCTGACGCGTCGCCGCAGCACGAAGGCTCCAGGACCCAAGAGGCCGCTGCTTGGGTGACCGAATGATCCACTCACCCCCACTGTTCCATTCAGGGAAATAAAAATGAACGGGGCACAGAGGCTCAGCCCAAACCAAACTCTTGGGCGTTCCGTAGAGCAACACTGAAACACGCCTCGCCTCGGGGGCTCTTCGGGGGGGAGCAAACGCGCCCCTCTCTGAAGCCCGAAGCTTTGGGGGATGACGGCTCTCGCCCCAGAAACCTGCAGGTGGGATGTGAACCAGAGTCTTCCTGACTCCGCTGAGCCTTTCCCAACACCAAGTCAGGAGGAGCCAAAGGAAGAGGCGACATTCCAAGGACTTCCCTCCTCTCACCACGCAGCACCCCGAAGTCAGCGCGAGAGGAGAGCTCAGAACACGCCGCCTAACAGACACCTACCCGGGTGCTTCGCACAACCCTAACCAGAAATGCAGCTAAACTTTGGCGGGAAAAAGCTGTGAAGTCTCCCAGAGAGCCCAGAACAGCCGCAGGAGCTGGAGTTTCTGCTAACCCGAAAGGGGCCGATTACAAATGACAGACACAAGACAGGGCCCCAAACCGGGCACACGCTGGAGAGGTGCCGCGTCCGTGAAGCCACAGACCCAGTGAAATAGTCCGAAGGGCTCCCCAGTTCCCATGATCTGATTTTTGTATTTGACTTGCTGGCATTTTTAGTCCCATGCGAAAGACCTGAAGGAAAGCCTCGCGCAATGGGCTCCAATGGGCTGCTCAGCCTGGACTTCAGAAGGGCCCTCGTGCTTCCGCGGCCAGGACGGGGAGCGGCCCTTTTTGGACCCCCGGAGGTCCCAGACACGGCCAAAGTGAACTCGCTGCCGTCCGTCTCCACCGCCCAGGAACCTCTTCGCCCGCCTCGCCTGGGGTCAAGGCCGCTTCTCCTCTCAGGGGAACGACGGAAAGGATCGGCAGTTGGTCTCCCATTCCAACCTCCCTCCTACAAGACAATTCTCAACAGCAGCCAATTGAGGCCACCCTCAATTCCAGCCCCCAAACTGCGTGCGGGCAACGGAAAGAAGGGCCGGAGACACCCACCACCCACTATGGACCAACAGAGGGGAGGCCACCGAGATGAAGGAGAACCAGGAGCAGCCCCCTACTCAGCAGACCCCGCTGGCTCCCTCGGACGCCGGTGCTCCAACATGAAGGCCTCTGTTCAGCTCGTAAAGCCCTTCACAACTCCGTTCCAAAGCCTCTTCCAGTCTCGCTGATCATTCCCTTCCTACACTCAACATACTGGCCATCCAAAGCAGACTTCTCTCTGCTCCTTCCCCAAGGGAGCTCATCTCCCATTGCCATGCCTTTGCCCGATACCACCTTTGGCCATTTTGTAAAAGGCCTATCACTGGGCCCAAAATATTGCGGGGATGATTATCAATGTCGCTAGTGAATATTCTGAATCTGGAAAAAAGTGAAACTCTAAATAAATCCAATTAAATACAGCTAAGACTGCTGGCATTTCTTCTCCGCCCAGCTAACAGCATCTACCCCAAGCAATCGAAAGAAAATGTCCACTGACTATCCTTTCTCTAACCCCCTCACCTCCCTTCTTAGAATCAATCCTGTGGATTGGTGCCAAGGCAGAAGAGCCGTAAGGGCTAGGCCATGGGGGAGAAGTGACTTGCCCAGGGTCACCCAGCTGGGAAGCTCCTGAGCCCTCCATTGAAGCCAGGAGCTCCTGTCTCCAGGCCTGGGTTTCTCCTGAGGCCAGATCTGAATTCACAAAGAGGAGTCTTCCTGCCTCTTCCTTCCTGGCTGCCCAGAGGCTACACGATGCAAGGTATAAAACTCAAGTGTTTCTTTTAAGTAATAATTTTTAAAAACAAGCCGAAGGGGTGCATTAGCTCCAATATTTGCTCTCGTGACTGTCACTCCTGAGAGGAGGCTGACTTTTAAAGTTGCCTGCAGGTGCTCTGACGGGAAGAGAACGGGGAACAAGAAGCCAAATGCCCACAACGAGGCTCTGTCCACAAGCAATATGCAGGAGTTGGCTACCGAATGAAAAGGACAATTTGACCACCAGACTCCAGGAAGCAAGGCTGGCTGGGGAAGGGCTGCTGGGAGAGCCAGGAAGCCCTAGATTCAAGATCCGCCTCCTCCCTGGTCAAGTCCCTCCGTTCCTCTCCTACGCCTCAAAGAGAGCTGCAGAAAATGGGTCATTCGGGCAATGACGCTCACCGGTGGCGCCGTTTGTGTTGATCAAGAACTCGCCCCTCCTGGGATGTGGCAAAGTGGGGACATTAATTCATTGCTGGTGGAGTTGTGAGTTGATCCAACCATTCTGGAGGGCAATTTGGAACTATGCCCAAAGGGTGATAGAAGACTGTCTGCCCTTTGATCCAGCCATAGCACTGCTCGGTTTGTACCCCAAAGAGATCCTAAGGAAAATGACTTGTACAAGAATATTCATAGTTGCCCTCTTTGTGGTGGAAAAAAAAATGGAAAACGAGGGGCTGCCCTTCCATTGGGGAATGGCTGAATACATTGTGGTATCCGTTGGTGATGGAATACTATTGTGCTCAAAGGAATAATGGAGTGGAGGGATTCCATGTGAACTGGGACGACCTCCAGAAACTGATGCAGAGCGAAAGGAGCAGAACCAGGAGAATGTTGTGCACAGAGATGGATACATTGTAGCACAATCAAATGTAATGGACGTCTCCATTAGTGTCAATGCAACGTCCCTGAACAATCTGCAGAGATCTAAAAAACACTATCCACAAGCAGAGGACAAACTGTGGGAGTAAACACACCGAGGAAAAGCAACGGCTTGACTGCAGGGCTGGAGGGGACATGTCTGAGGAGAGACTCTAAATGAACACTCTAGTGCAAATACCAACAACATGGAAATGGGTTCGGAGCAAAGACACATGTGATACCCAGTGGAATCGCGCGTCGGCTATTGGGGGGGGGGGGGGATGATCTTTGTCTCCAGTGAATAATGTTTGGAAATGCTCAAAAAAAGACATTATCCTAAAGAACTCGCCCCTCCCGGCAGGCCCTGGCTGGGCAGTCATTTTGCCTGACAGCTTACCAGCAGCAAACAAGAGGCCGAGGGCGGAGGCTCTCTTGGGGGCCCTTTGCAGAGCGGCGGGACAGGCGTCCAGCACAGAGCACGCACAGCAGCTCCCAAGAGAACGGCCTCGGATCTCTGGGTAAAAAGCATGGGCTCTAGTTACCCACTGGCTAAGGCCAAGGGAAAGAATGGCCGCTTGCGGTTAGACTACTGCCCTTCCCTTGCAGCCAGGCCAGGCTGCGCGGCTAAACGATGCTCGCCCTGCCCAACAGAGCCCGCTCCTGGGGCAGCAAGGCCAAGAAAGGGAGAGGACCCCCGCTGGGCTATCACCCGGCAGGCCCTGCTGACACCCCTGCCGCCTCCCACGGCGCACTCCGCTTTGGGTGCCCAATGGGGGGAGGGGCTCAGCACCATCCTAACTGCTTGGGAGAAAGGCCGACGTGGCAGGAGTCCAGGCCGTGACGCGCCGCCTAGCTAAAGCGACACTGTCGTCGGTCAGTCATGGCCAAGACCCTGGAGCGTTGGCCGTCTCCTCCTCCGGCCCATTGGACAGATGGGGAAACTGAGGCAGGCCTGCCCGGGGCCACCAGGCATTTGGCAGTAGACGGCCACTTTGGAATGCCCTTCCCGGGTCGCTGCATGCCACCAGACAGTCGCCAAGGGGGACGTCCCGATGACTACGGGCCAGTCCACAAGAGCCGACCCGTCCCGGCTGCTCCCCCAAGCAGAGCCCTGGAAAACCCTCTCGAGCGCAGCTTCACAGGAAGGACAGAGCTGGCCAGAAGAGCTCCGTGCCAAGAAGGCGGCTCAGAAAAGCGGCTCTTCAACCTGCGGGTTCCTCACATGTTGTCGGGAAGAAACGGGGACCCAGAGGGGTGCGAGGGGGTCCCCAGCGCCCTGCAGGGTCGGGGCCAGAAGGCGGGGAGCTCACCGGAGAAGAGGGGTCCCGCCCTTCCGGAAGGATCAGGGCAGAAGATGAGCGGGCGCGCCGGGGCCTCTGGCAAATCAAGGCCCGCTGAGAGAAGAGAGCGAATCTGGAGCCCCGGAGAGTCCCAGCCCTCCCCCACCGGAGTCAGGCAGGCCTTCCGGAGAGCGCCGCGACCACCAGCGGGGCCCCCTTGTGGGAAAGGCGGCCATCGAGGGATGGCTGCTCCGGGGCTCTGGGAGGGACCCGGCCTGCCCCGATGGCGCCCTCGCACCGCTGCCCACGAGGCCTGGGGGCTGCGGAGGGGTCTGAGGAAGACGGGGTGGGAGCTTGTCCCCTCCGTGCCAGGCCCAGCAGTCTACGGGGAGAGAGGCGAAGGCGGACAGGGTTTGGCGCCGACTGGCCGCCAGGACAGAAACCCGAAGGCGCCACAAGAAAGGGATCACGGCATGACCCGAAATCTGAGCAGAAAGAGGGCCCTGGCAAACTGTGAAAGCCTCAACTCTTGCCCCAAAGCCTGTTCACTAAAGGAGGAAAGAACGGAGCATTTGGGGGCCTCTCTGTGAAGCACCATCACCGCGAACCACTCTGCCCCCCCAGAGAACTTGTCTCGGTGAGCCCCATCTGGAGCGCGGCCAAGAACCAGGAAGCGGAGGCGGCCTGCGGAGCAGGCCCAGACCCCGGGGCCTCAGAGCCCGCCGTCGCCCGGGTCGTGCTCCCCGTGATAGCCGAGCTCTTCCCGAACGGCCACGGCCACTCGGGGCGTGCTGCTGCCAGCACAAGGCCCCCCAATGAGCAGAAGGGCCGCTGGCGTGGCCAGCACAGAGGCAGTAAGGAGGCCAGAGGAGGCCCGGGGCTCCCACGCCAGCCTCTCCATCCCACCAGACGCCCACGCGCCATTCCCACCTTGGCCTCACCTCCCTTCCTGGCCCTCGACTGTCAGGGGGGCGCCAAGCGCAAACACTGGGCCGCCCCTGACCGCTGGGCCCCTCCTTAGCTGCCTGCTCCCTCGCAGAGCATGTCCAGTCCAAAACAGGCACGAGCGTTTCCAGCAGCGCCTCCTGCACGGCGGTGGACAGCTGGGTAAACCTTGGGAGGCGGAAGGGAACTGTGAGGGCAGCACCAGGAAGCACCACAAAGTCCTGTGGAAGCCGCCCGCCCCGACGGGGGGGGGGGGGGCCAGACCCGACAGGTGCAATGGGAGCTCTCACACTGCTTACGGGGGTCTCACTTTCTGTAGTTGTTCCCAGGGAAAGAAGGGGCGGGGGGGCAGTTTCCATTCATGAACAAAAATATATGATTCTCGAAAAAGAAAAAGGCTCTAAAAAGGTTTACGGACTTGGCCTCAAGTCATTTTGCTCGCACCCAGTATTCAATCAAAGGAGGACGAGGAAAAGCAAAGAGAAGCAGACGTCAGCCGCCTCTGCTGTCCGTCCTCCTTCCCTGGGGCACCCCACCCCATGTAGCACCCCAGGCATATTCACATCCATGAATCATAAATGACTGTGTGGCGACCGTGTCTCCAGCACAAGGTTGTACCAATGAGGCTTGTGAAGGTAACCTTGACCTGGCCATGCGGCCCTTGGCTAAGACAAACTCATTAACATGCTCGGACTCAATTCCCCGGGAAAGCGCGCCCAAAGGTGCTCCCTCTGCCGTGCCACCCAATCTTGAGTGTCCATACTTTGTGCTGTGGTTACTACGTCCTTGGGAGAACCGCCCAGGCAGGACAGGAATAAACTCAGAGGCAAACCCATGAACTTCCTCCTGGCCTTTCTCCCTTCCATGGAGCTCCTCTGGGCTCCTCAATGTCTGTCTCTCCTCTTGACCTTCTCCTTCCCCGAGGCTGTGACCATCTCGGCCTGCATTTCCTACCTTAATCTCCTCCTCCGCCTGGTGTTCCTTGTACTCACACTCTCCTACCAAAGGGAGTATCATAGGGGTTGCCTGCCCTATCCAATCACTGATTTGTCCGTGTCTTTCATCTCCACCCTGGTTCTCGGTTCCTACCTCTCCTCGGGTCCCATCACAAAGGGGAGCCCCTTCCCTTGTGGGCCCCTGCTGGTCAGGGAAGTCCATTAAGGAAAACCCCACACCCATCCCCGGGCGGAACCTCCAACCCCGCTCTGCTCCGAGGCTCCAGCCTCACAGCCAGCCCCCAGCCATTCCCAGGGTCCCCCGATGTAAGTGATGGATGACAAGTGGATAACTGAGGACACTGCAGTGAAGAGGCCAGTTAGAAGGGAAGCAGGAAGGGGAGGGAGGGAGACTTTCTAGACAGTTTCTCAAATAGAGGCCTCCCGTCTAGCCTCAGACACATCCTGGCCGCGTGACCCTGGGCACGTCGCTTGAGCCCCACTGGCCAGCCCTTATACTGCTCTTTGCCTTGGAGCCGTACGTGGTATTCACAGAAGGGAAGGGCGGGGGGGGGGGGGAGGGGGGGAAACAGGGGGAGGAGGAGGAAAGGAGGAGGAGGAGGAGGAGGAGGAGGAGGAGAGGAGGAGGAGGAGGAGAGGAGGAGGAGGAGGAGAGGAGGAGGAGAGGAGGAGGAGGAGGAGGAGGAGGAGGAGGAGGAGAGGAGGAGGAGAGGAGGAGGAGGAGGAGAGGAGGAGGAGGAGGAGAGGAGGAGGACGAGGAGGAGGAGGAGGAGGAGAGGAGGAGGACGAGGAGGAGGAGGAGGAGGAGGAGAGGAAGAGGAGGAGGAGGCGGAGGAGGAGGAGGAGGAGGAGGAGGAGGAGGAGAGGAGGAGGAGGTAGAGGAGGAAGAGGTAGAGGAGGAGGAGGAGAGGAGGAGGACGAGGAGGAGGAGGAGGTAGAGGAGGAAGAGGTAGAGGAGGAGGAGGAGAGGAGGAGGAGGAGAGGAGGAGGAGGAGGAGGAGGAGAGGAGGAGGAGGTAGAGGAGGAGGAGGTGGAGCAGGAGGAGGAGGAGAGGAGGAGGAGGAGGAGGAGGAGGAAGAGGAGGAGGAGGCTGAGGAGAGGAGGAGGAGGAGGAGGAGGAGGAGGAGGAGGAGGAGGAGGAGGAGAGGAGGAGGAGGAGGAGGAGGAGAGGAGGAGGAGGTGGAGGAGGAGAGGAGGAGGAGGAGGAGAGGAAGAGGAGGAGGAGGAGGAGGAGGAGGAGGAGGAGGAGAGGAGGAGGAGGAGGAGAGGAGGAGGAGGAGGAGGAGGAGGAGGAGGAGGAGGAGGCGGAGGAGGAGGAGGAAGAGGAGGAGGAGGCTGAGGAGAGGAGGAGGAGGAGAGGAGGAGGAGGTAGAGGAGGAGGAGGTGGAGCAGGAGGAGGAGGAGAGGAGGAGGAGGAGGAGGAGGAGGAGGAAGAGGAGGAGGAGGCTGAGGAGAGGAGGAGGAGGAGGAGGAGGAGGAGAGGAGGAGGAGGTAGAGGAGGAGGAGGTGGAGCAGGAGGAGGAGGAGAGGAGGAGGAGGAGGAGGAGGAGGAAGAGGAGGAGGAGGCTGAGGAGAGGAGGAGGAGGAGGAGGAGGAGAGGAGGAGGAGGAGGAGGAGGAGAGGAGGAGGAGGAGGAGGTGGAGGAGGAGAGGAGGAGGAGGAGAAGAGGAAGAGGAGGAGGAGGAGGAGGAGGAGAGGAGGAGGCGGCGGAGGCGGCAGAGGAGGAGGGGGAGGCGGAGGAGGAGGAGGAGGAGGAGGAGGAGGAGAGGAGGAGGAGGTAGAGGAGGAGGAGGAGGAGAGGAGGAGGAGGAGAGGAGGAGGAGGAGAGGAGGAGGAGAGGAGGAGGAGGAGGAGAGGAGGAGGAGGAGGAGAGGAGGAGGACGAGGAGGAGGAGGAGGAGGAGAGGAAGAGGAGGAGGAGGCGGAGGAGAGGAGGAGGAGGAGGAGGAGGAGGAGAGGAGGAGGAGGAGGAGGAGAGGAGGAGGACGAGGAGGAGGAGGAGGTAGAGGAGGAAGAGGTAGAGGAGGAGGAGGAGAGGAGGAGGAGGAGAGGAAGAGGAGGAGGAGGAGGAGGAGAGGAGGAGGAGGTAGAGGAGGAGGAGGTGGAGCAGGAGGAGGAGGAGAGGAGGAGGAGGAGGAGGAGGAGGAAGAGGAGGAGGAGGCTGAGGAGAGGAGGAGGAGGAGGAGGAGGAGGAGGAGGAGGAGGAGGAGGAGGAGGAGGAGGAGGAGAGGAGGAGGAGGAGGAGGAGGAGAGGAGGAGGAGGTGGAGGAGGAGAGGAGGAGGAGGAGGAGAGGAAGAGGAGGAGGAGGAGGAGGAGGAGGAGGAGGAGGAGAGGAGGAGGAGGAGGAGAGGAGGAGGAGGAGGAGGAGGAGGAGGAGGAGGAGGAGGAAGAGGAGGAGGAGGCTGAGGAGAGGAGGAGGAGGAGAGGAGGAGGAGGTAGAGGAGGAGGAGGTGGAGCAGGAGGAGGAGGAGAGGAGGAGGAGGAGGAGGAGGAGGAGGAAGAGGAGGAGGAGGCTGAGGAGAGGAGGAGGAGGAGGAGGAGGAGGAGAGGAGGAGGAGGTAGAGGAGGAGGAGGTGGAGCAGGAGGAGGAGGAGAGGAGGAGGAGGAGGAGGAGGAGGAGGAAGAGGAGGAGGAGGCTGAGGAGGAGGAGGAGGAGGAGGAGAGGAGGAGGAGGAGGAGGAGGAGAGGAGGAGGAGGAGGAGGTGGAGGAGGAGAGGAGGAGGAGGAGAAGAGGAAGAGGAGGAGGAGGAGGAGGAGGAGAGGAGGAGGCGGCGGAGGCGGCAGAGGAGGAGGGGGAGGCGGCAGAGGCGGCAGCTTCGAAATGGCAGCCATCGGGAGGCTGGCTTGTGCTGCCCTTGGTCCCACTCCGTCGCCTCCCGTCCAGGAGCTTTCGCTGCGCCTACAAGCTGTCTGCCCCAAGTTGCCAGCGTCCAGGCAGGCGGGCCTCTCTCAGTCGAGGTGAGCACTGCTCTGCCCCTACGAGCAAGCCCAAGGGCCCTCTTTCCTGGGCTGGTCAGCATGCCCGACCGTTAGTCAAAACGGAATGGAAAGATCCAGGCCGAGCGAGTCAGGAGTGCTTAGTGTAGGAAGCGACTGGGGGAAAACCGCGACGAGGGCACTGGGTGAAGGAAGGGCTAAATGTAGTGCCAGAGTCCGCAGAAACTCGCCTGTGGGAGCTGAGCCTCCGTAAGGGCGGCCCACGACGTCTGTGAGGCTCTGACGCGTCTACGGGCTGCGCGGTCTACGACAAGGATCCCACTCAAAGGGAGGCCCGAATGGGCCTGGCGCAGGCCGGCCCAACAGCTTCGTGTCGGTGTCAAATGTAGAGGGAAGGGAGCTTAGTCACACAGAGGAACAGTGCAGAAGCGCTGCCGAGCACGGTCAGGGACGCCAACTGCCGGTGCGGAAAGCCCGCGCCACCCCACCGCCCACCTGGGCCCGCCTGCCCGTCTCGCTGTGACGCCAGCAGCATTCGCCCCCACAGCCGGGCGACAAGCGCCGCAAAGCCCCGCTCACCTGCGCGGCCGCCGGGACACGCCCACAGAACGGCCTCCGGGGACCGTGAGAGCTTCGCGAGGCAGACAAAGTGACGTCATCGCGGAAACTCTCCCAGGGAGCCCATGCAATCTCCAGCTTCCGGAAGCGCGCTAGGCGCTGCCTAGGGAGGCAGCTAGACCTCCGCATTAATGCATAACTAAAGCCGGGCTTGTGCGGGGAAACGTCACGGGGAAGACACAGATCGGGCACAAAGTGCTAAGTGCTAAAAGGTAGCTGGGGAGGCCGCGGCTGCCTGGCAGTCCTGCTCTACGATGGCTGCCAGGGCCCAGGAGGGCGTCAGCCCGGCCCCACGATTCCGAGGCTTGGAATCGTGGCATCTGGGGGGAGGGGGATGGAGGTGGGGGGGTCTGGGAGGCCAGCCGAGCCCGGGTCCGAGCACCACTGCGCCCGCCCTTGGGGCCCACACCTTGGGGGGGTAGAGGGAGCGGGCCTCCTGGCCGTGGGGACAGAGGAGGGGCCTCGGGTCTGGCAGGACCCCTGGGATCCGCGCCCCGCCTGAGCTCGGGGAGAACCCGCACCTAGCTAGGTGGCCCAAAGCAAGCAGAATGCACGGTTACCATGGTTACACATACTCTTTGTTGTGTTTCAAAGCCACATGGTCTGACTCAAAGTAATAGACGTCCGGCTCCTCCTCGTCGTCCTCGGGCGCTCGCGGGGCTGCGCTCTCCTTGGCAGGGGCCCCGTAGCCGGGAGGGAGCCTGGCCTCCGAGGGGGGCGATCCCGGGTCCCGGCTCATCCCCTTGCCAGTCAGGACGGCCTCCTCAGAGTCCGCGGGAGAGCCGCTGCGCGGGGCGCCAAGGGGGACACTCGTTTCCGCGGGGCTGAGCCGCTCCTCGTCCATCTGTCCATTTTCTCTGCACGGAGAGGTGTTTTTGGTGGGGCTGCCTTTGCTGGGGGCGGCCCTGCGCGGGGACGTTCTCAGGGTGTAGCGGTGCTCCTGGGGCTCGGACAGAGAGCTCAGGGCGGCGGGGACACAGTCCGGGGAAGGAGCGGCTGCGGGCTCCCCGGGGACAGGAGCCCTGGCGCGGCCGGCCCGGGCAGCCCCGTCGGGGTTGTCGGGCGCCAGCTGCTCCCTGGAGGCGCCCTCCCCCACCACGTCCACCTCTTCCTCAGAGTCCCTTAGAGCCGGCTGGCTGTCTGGGAGGGGAAGCGGGGTCGGCTCCTGGCGCGGGCGGGCGGCTCCTAGGCTGGGCTCCTCCGGCTCGGCCTGCCCGGGCGACTCTGGGCAAGGCACATTCTGGTCTACAGCGGCCTCCTCTCTCCTGCTCTCTGGCCGGCAGGGGGAGGGGCGGGCCCCGGGATCCCCATTTTCTGCCACGGGCTGGTCCTGCAGCACACAGGAGGCGGGAAGGCTCTGGCTGGGGCTCCCGTCAAGAAGCCGACAGTCATCACAGTGGGGAAGAGCCGCGTCGCTGCCGTCCACCCCGTTTAAAGCCTCGTAGGCGGCCGCCTCTGGGGCAGCGGCGGCCTCCGGGGACCCGTCCCCGCGGGCGTTGGCCTTTTTAATTTCCCTTTTCTCACAATCATCCAGTAAAAGGCATCGACAAGCTCGCTTAGCCCCCGGGGCATCGGCACCATGGTCCAGCACGGAGTGAGCCCGCTCGGGAGACCCCTCCTGCTCAGCTTTGGGGGGGGACTCTTCCTCGGAGCTGCTGGGGGCCTCCGAGCGGAGACAGCGCTTGAGGCGCTTTAGGATGGGGGACGCCGCTTCGGCCGGCCGCCTCTCGCAGCCGTCCGGGGCCAGCCGCTCGGCATTGTCCCTTTCGGAGGACGAGAGCCCCCTTTTCCTCGGGCTGACCCAGAGCTCTCGCGCGCCTGGCTGCCGCGGGTCAGCGCTTCGGCCACCGCCGTGGCCCTTCAGCGTCTGCGCGAGCTCGGGTCTCTTCTTTGGCGATCTTGCACGCACTGGACAATGGGGAGAGCCTTCTTCAGGGTGAGCGATGCTACGGTTCCTTAAAGTTCTACCACAAAAAGTCTCATCCAAGCCGTTTAACCCCACTGTTGATCTGGTGACACGAGTAGATCGAGAAGCAGCCATACTATGGCAAATCCCTAAATTACGGCCATCATGATCCACTCATTGGGAAACCTTCAAAAACGTAAACAAAATAATGAGAAAAAGGGATCGTTAATATCGCCACAAAGATCACAGTCACGTCACAACTTTTCATGGGATTTCAGCTAACCCTAGACTAAGCCTCCACCACACTGCCAGGGAGCTCCACCCAGGGGCTAGGTTGCCCCCCCCCCCCGTTTTGTGGTTTCTGTGGCCTTTAAGAAAAGGCCGCCATCTTCCCGGGCTAGCTCTCAGCCTCGTCCCCTGACATAGAACCGTGTGCCCCCCCCAACATTTTCTGCCCTCAGAATGTTCCCGGCAGGGACGTGGGAAGAGTCTGCTCCCTTCCTCCAAATGAGTGCCACTCCCATGTGACACCCAAAGGGGCATTTTGTGGCCATAAGGTGGCACGAAGTCCCATTCCTGGCCTGCAGTGGTTAGGAACAAACAGGCAAAGTTCAGTGTCTGGAAATGGAAGAAAGAATGAGGAAGGAAAGAGAGGAAAGAAAAGACGGACCTCGGGGGCAGCCCCCTCCCTTTCTGACCTGGCTGGCTCTTCAAGGGAGGGGAGGGGGGCCAGACAGGCCTGGCCAGTCCATCGAGGACCACTGGCCGGGAAAGGCTTGTGAGTGCCCCTCTCCCTCCCTCCAAGCACAACGGGGAGCTGCTAATGGATCTGAAGTTTCCTTTCTTCTGCTCGTATCTCGCCCCTCCACAGGAGAAGCTCTGCCATGTGGACAGGCCAGAAAGAGTGAGGAAGAGGCCCAGCTCTCCTTCGACTACAGCGGCCTCATAGCCTCAACTAACGGACCGCCTGGAGAAAGGAGAAATCTCTGAGCACGTGGACCAAGTTAGGGCTAAACTGGAAACGCCCCGTGGGGGGGGGGGGGGGGGGGCGGGGCCTGAAAGAATGAGCTCCCTTTCTTCCTAGGCCCGGCTGTGAGGCTCTCCGTCCGGAGGTCAGGGACCCCCTTGAACAAGAAGGGAGGGCCGGAGGCAATAGAGACAAGGGCACACTGGCGCCAGCTTTCCCCCCGCTGCGGCCACTCTACAAATCCACAGGGTTTAGCCGATGTCGACGACTGGCAGGATCGGAGCCCCCAACCAATGACCTGGCTCGCCTACCAATCTGAGCTGGGCAAGACCTTCTAAGCTCACACGGCAAGAGAGACAGTCATTCAGGACAAAAACAGACCGCTGCTGGTCAAGCTGGGGCTTTGTCTTCTAAACACTTACTTCCTATTTGGACCTGATAGCCAGTATAGGTCCCAAGGCAGAAGGGAGGCAAGGGCTGGGCAACAGGGGTTAAGTGACTTGGCCAGGGTCACCCAGCTCCAAGGGCCTGCGGTCACACTGAATACGGAGCCACCCAGCGGCCAGCCAGGCAAGCATCTAACTCCAGCTCTGGATGCCAATTCGACTCATTCTCTGCCATCGATTGTGTTCAACTGCAGGGTCCGGCGCTTTTATTCCTGAAGAGATGCAAATTCAGGAGCGCCTCTAAATGTCTGACGAAACCGTTTCTACAGACCACGTCCCTTTCCGGTCACTATTCACCAACTTGAGAAACCGTGAAAGGTTCTACACGCTAAACAAGCCTATTCTCACCTAGGGTGGCCTGTGCTGCAAGGAAAAGCATCTCTCTGCCGAGTGGCTCAGTGGTGGAGAGCCAGGCCCGGAGATGCGAGGTCCTGGGTTCAAAGCTAACCTCAGACACGTCCCAGCTGCGTGACCCTGGGCAAGTCACCCCACCCCCACGGCCTGGCCCTGGCCCAGACACAGTCCTGATCCTAAGGCGGAAGGGAAGGATTTTAAATCGAGAAATAAATGAAAGCCAACAAACTGCATTCGGCTCCATCTTTGACGGCCCCCCGGCAAGGCTCCGGGACTTCCTTGGGATCAGACGCCTACCCTGCACGTGCACTGCTGTTACCAAGAAGGGCACAACTGAGCCGAGATGTGCCTGGCTAAGAAGGCTGAGCGTGCTGGCATTCCCGGCCCCAGCCCATCCTGCCACGTCCCAGGCTCCGCCACGGAGGGCTGCCCACTGGGCAGGGAGCTGCAGAAGCAGCTACAGGGAGGCACGATGGCCGCCAGCTTCCCGGAACTGCGAAGGCGTTCTGGGGCAGAACTCGGGTCCCGAGCCTGCTAAGGAACGAGAAAGCCCAGCACCAGGCCACAGGCCATGCGTGGCCCGGCCAAGGAGACGTGCCTGCGGCAGACAGAGGGAGCCTCTCCTGGCCCAGTGGCCCCCCAAACGGCCAGCTGCTCACAGAGCACGTCTAGTCCGAGAAGGCCTCGGCCTGGCCCTCCCTCTGCCCATTCTCCCCGGGCTGGCCCTCGGCCACTTGCTGACTTTCAGCTGCCGAGAGCCGGATTCTCTTCTGGCCTTCGTGCGCTCCGAGCATTCCAAAGCTCTCCTGAAGGTCCCCCTCCTTTGTCTGCGCCCCCCGGATGGGAGCAGGAAGAACGGGGTGAAAAGGTGCTGACAGGCGGGAGCAGCTGCCCGCAATCAGGCAGGGGACCCCCCACGGGCTACCGATGGCCGACGCCAATCGGAAGGGGAGGGCCGGCACGCCGACGGCCCGGACGGAAGGACGGTCAGGGGGCGGGGGAGGGAGCCTGCTGCCTTCTCGCAGAGGGGCCGCTCGGGCCACACACGGGGAATCGCCCAAGTCGCTTCTTCTTCCCGAGTGCCCCCATCCAATCACAGAGCGCGAATCCCCTCCGCCAAGGGGTGCGGACCTCAGGGGAGCGCTCTCCGTCGTCCAAAAAGGAGCCGCTCCGCCGCCCCGGGCCGAGGCTTCCACAGAGAAGGGGCTCAAGAGCCGTTTCCACGGACACGCCGTGCTTCCGGGTCTGAGACGAACAGGCAACCCGGCTGAACAAGCCGAGCGCCGAAGCTCTGGGATGCCGAACGGCCCCAAGCGCAGGCTTCCTTGAGGCAAGCTTCCCTCTGTTCCCTCGGCGTCCCCTCCCACGCCAGCGAAGCCCAGCGTGCGCCAACGGGAGGCCGCTCCGTCGTCGCCGTCCGCTGCCAGAGCCCCGAGGCCCGGAGAGCAGCTACTCCTGCGGTGGCAGATGCGCCTCGTCGCCGCCGAGGGCCTGACCTGAAGGACCGGAAGTGAAGGCCGTCCTTGCCGAGAGAGACTACCACGGGGGGGGGGACAACCCGACGGGGAGGCCCACGCAGGGCCCAAACAAGCCTAGCAAGCGGGCCCTGAATGCTCCGGGCCTCGTGCGGCCAACGACAGGCCCCGGGGCTCTTCTGCTGTCGACGGGAGCCCCCCCCGCAGCCGGCTGTCCCCGGCTCGGCTTCGAGAGCGTCGCGCGCGGCAGCACGTTCACGGGAGCCGGCACTGCAGCCAGCAGCGGGGCCTGGCGGGCGTTCAGAGCCTCGGCTGCAGCCGTGCGGGAAGGGGGCAGCGGCCGGCCCGGGCCGGCCCGTGGAGGCCCGCACGACCTTCCTGCGCAGCTCCCCGGGAACGCGCCACTGGACCACTGTGGCGAGACGCCGGCCCCCCTGCTGGAGCGGCCCGACGCCACGCCTGGGCACGCGGTGTCCGAGGAGACTCGCCGTACTCTCCTTCGCGGCCGAGGGCCCCGGCCTGGAATTGGGGCCTGACTGTTCCCGGGCACGTCGCTGCCCACCTGTGTGCCTCCCAGGCCGCGGGGGGGGGATGCAACGAGGCCCTCTGGCCAAGCCCCCGGCAGGTGTCCCTCCCCTCCTCCCCGCCACACTCCTTTCTGAACTCGGCATTTAGAGGGGACACCCGAACGAGGGCCTAAAAGCAGGGCAGCCGGCCACAGCGGGGCACTCGGCCCAAGAGGGCGGGCCAGGGCCGGGGAGGACTCGGAGAACCGCCTCACGCCAGTTAGAGCCGTCGACCACGGAGGAGCGCGGGCCTGGGAGCGGGGCCTGCGGAAGGGGTGCCTGTTCCAAGACAGGGAGAAGGCCGCCCAAGAAGAGGCCAAGCCGAGCCAGCCCTACCAGCTGAAGCCGTCCGTCTACGCTGGCTCCGAGAGAAGCCAACGGCAGAGCCGGCCGAAGCGAGGAAGACTGTTGGGCCTCCCTGAGCCACTCCCCACCCAGGACGGTCGCGAAGCTTCGTCGCTGGCACCGAAGGGGAGAAAAGCGAACGGGCTCCCGGGCCCTTGGGCTCTACCTGGGGGTCACTGTTCTCTCCAAAAGACGGGCAAGGGGGTGCCAAGTTCACTGGGCTTCGCGCCAATGGGCCGGGGCATTCCGTGCTCTCGGAGCAAAGGAGAAAGGAATCGGAAGGCTGAGGACTTGGCCAAGTGGCCGGAAGACAGCTAGAGAAGCGCTTGGCAGGGGCCCTGGGGGGGGGGGGCACTTCCCGGGGTCTCTAGTCTAGAACGAGAGCCTCACTATACGCAGGTGGGGCAGAAAAGTCCTCTTTGCTTACCTCGGGACAAACGCTTGACCTAGAGCAGGGCCATCGGGATCCTCACGCTGATGTCCACGGCAAACTGGGCCTCGGGCTCCTTCTATCTGGGAAGGGAAAGCAGAGCGCCATTAGCGGCAGGGTCTCGGCGCCAGCCTACGGAGGAAACGGCCGCGTGGGACAGGCTTCGCCAACACGCGCCCCGCCTTCGTGCCCAGGCGGCTCCGACACGCAGCGACGTGGGTGCCAAGGCTCACCGCACGCACACGCACGCACACGCACACACACGCACACGCTTTTTACAGCTCAATGAAAGCTGGGGGAGAGAAGACTTTGGGAACAACATCCTGGTCCCGGCTGCCCTCCCCGGCCTCGACTCCCGGAAGCCGACCGCAGGGCCGGCCCCCTTCCAAACAGACCCCGTGTTGGGCCAGGTGCAGGGCAACACGCTTACTAACAGCGGGAATACAAGGCCTGCTCTAGGAAGCTCAGTCTGTCGGGGACGCCAGAGAAACAGGATGCAGACAGCCAAGCTGGGACCTCCGAGGACCCGGGAACACTTCCTGTCTGCCTGAGGCGAACTGTGAGGGAAGAGGTGACGGCAAAGATGAGAAGAAAGGCTCCCAGGAAGCCCTCTCAGGGGAAAAAGAAGCCACATGCCATGCGGCAAAGGCGACAGAGGGGATTAGCTGGGCACTTAACTGAGAGGGAAGAAAGAAAGGGGGCAAACTGCCACCACACAGTCTCTGAGCTGGTCTTCTTCAGAGAGGGCCAGTATGACTTGGAGGACAGTGGCAAGGCTGCCCGCAAAGCCTCTGGGCAAGTCTAAGCTCTTAATGCCCCAGTCCCACGCCCAACTCCCCTGACCCCATTTGGGCAGAAATATCAGAAGAGTGGGCCACTTCCTTCTCCCGCTAAGCGCCGAGCCCAGGGTCACCCAGGTAGGAAGTCTCTGAGGCCAGATTTGGTCTCAGAAAGAGGAGTCTGCTGTTCTAGTCACTTGGCCAACTAGTTGACAGCTCTAAACTTATAAAGTGCAGAAGAATTCTAGCTTCAGTGGCGAGAGCCTTCTGAATCTCCTTCCAACCGATCATTAGGGACAAATAAAGGGATTCTTCCACTGGACACAGCCTTAAAGGTGGGCGGTGTTTGGGGATTCCCATGCTATAAGGGGGCAAAACTGCACTTATCAAAGGAAAGGGGATCACTCCTCCCCCACACCACCTCCTGAGGGCAGTGCAAGGCCTTGGCATTAAGACTTGAGACCTGTGGCTGAAGAGCATGGAGAGATGGGGCTAGACACAGGGGAGGCAGCAAGGCCTGGAAAGATTGCCTCAGGGCAAAACCCTTTAAAGCCCCTACACAAAAAGCATCACATTACCTGTGCTCTCTCTGGCATATGATTGGGAAAGGAAGAGGCTACCAAGACAGCTAGGAAAGCAATCAACCTGCAGGAACCCCAAACCACTAGTAACAAAAGGAACAAGCAGTAGCAAAAAGTACTCTTGACCCTAGATAATTTCTATGGAGAAAAAGAGCAAACTACAGAAGCGATAGCAGAGTGACAAACAAGCAAACACATCCAAACGCTATCAAAAAAAAAAACAAAAAAACAGAAATTGGCCACAAGTTCTCGAGGAACTCAAAAAGGAGTTCAAGAATCAAATAAGAAAGAATCAAAATAGGAAGAAAAGTAGGAAAAAGAAATGAAAGTAATACAAGAACAAATGACAGCTTAAAAGACAAAATTGCCCACATGGAAAAAGAGGCACAGAAATCAAATGAAGTAATAAGCAAATTGGAAAGCAGGATTGACCTGCTGGAAGCCATGAAAGGCAGGATAGACCAAACCAAAAAGGAAAACAAGTCTTTAAAGACTACAATTGGGCAAGTAGATACTAGTGATCTCACAGGACAGCAAGAATTAATAAAGCAAATATCAAAAGAATGAAAAAATAGAAGAAAATTTGAGAATTATTGATCTACCAGAAAACAAAATAAAAGCCTTAACATCATATTACAAGAAATTATCCAAGAAAATTGCCCTGATATTCTTGAACAAGAGGACAAAATTGCCACTGAAAGAATCCATAGATCACCCCCTACATTAAATACCCAAGAGATAATTCCCAGGAATGTTATAGCCAAACTCAAGAGCTTCCAGGTGAAAGAGAAAATACTACAAGCGGCCAGAAAGATTGTCAGTCAGATATCAAGAAGCCTCAGTCAGGATCACACAGGATCTGGCAACCTCCACACTAAAGGACTGCAAGGCTTGGAATATGATATTCAGGAAGGCAAGAGAATTGGGTATACAACCAAGGATCACCTGCCCATCAAAACTGACTATATACTTTTAGGGGAAAGTATGAGCATTTAACAATAGAAGATTTCCAAGCATTCCTAAAGAAAAAACCAGAACTAAATGGAAAATTTGCTGTCCAAAGAGAAAATTCAAGAGAAATATGAAAAGGTAAATGAGAAAAAGAGGGGGAAAAAATTTTAAGACTTCAATAAGGTCAAATTGTTTATATTCCTATATGGAAAAATGATATTTGTAACTCAAAAATTGTTTCCATTTATTATGATAGAAAAATTATTCATAGGCAGAGTTTGTGGTATTAAGTTGTTGAAGATGATATGTAAAAAAAAAATTGGGAGAAGGCCAAAAAAAAAAGGGTACTCAGTATGAGATCACAATATGGATAAAATAACAAATCTAGATACCACCTTTGCAAATTTTCCAACTGTCTCCCCAAAAGATGACCTAAAACAGGAAATAATTGGTTTTCTCATAAATATTACTTTGAAAGTATAAAAAGCTAAAGAGTTGGGAGGTCCTGGGTTCAAGTGTGACCTCAGACACTCCCTAGCTTACTTACAAGTAGCTTAACTCCAGTCCAATTGCCTCACCTTTACCTCACTTCCACATCAGAACTATTCTAAAGCAGAAGGCAAAGGGGAGGGGAGGGGGAAGGAAGGAAGGATAATTTTATAAGGCATTGCTGAATTTCTTGTTGGTTCTATCTTTCCCCATTTTCCCCCTGCTGAACTGTCTCTTCAAAATTCTTACAGAAAAAAATGGAAAAGAGGTCTGATTTATAGACTGAAACAAGGCTGAGTGAATTTTGGATCTTGGCAATCATCTATTACAACTCAACTGTGGCTCACCAGAAGGTGACTGGGTGAACGGTAGAGCTGTAGGGAAGGGCTCCTTCCAGGACAGCCCGGCGCTTGTCCTGGATCAGCTCCACTTTAACCCTCTCTTATACTCATTGGGATGTCATACAGTAAAGGGATTATAAGCAATTTGGGGAGCAGCCGCCATTCACAAGTAACAAATAATTTTAGGAAGGAAGGCCACATGGCCTGCACATGTCAGACGCTCGCCCAACAAATCCCCAAACAAATGATGCCTCTTACACAGCTCTTCGCCTTATTTGCCAATACAATTTTTGTGGTTACCGATGAGAGTGGAGATGATAGTACCATTCAGTCTACTTAAAACAGAAGTAAATGAAGCTTCTCTTCTACCTGCCCAAAGGACAACCAAAAGAAGGTCAGGAACTGCTCTGTGTTTGTCTTGGTAATCCCAGAGCTAAGCACAGTTTGCTGACTGACTGCAGAGCAGTATCCCTGGAGAGTTACTGATTTAGCCCATCTTCTCCATACAAATGAATGGAACTAAACTATTCAGTAGCCATGAATTAAATAAAAATCAATTCTATTTGTTGTCTTAAGCCTTCTACAAATTCCAAAATATTTTTAGACAATTAAAGGTCTAAAGATTTTATGTTTAGAATTTTTAAAAAATAAACTTATTACTTATTTCTACATCTAGGTGCTTCTAAGTTCCTTTTAAGAAGTTTCCATGGGGGGCAGCTGGGTGGCTCAGTGGATGGGGAGCCAGGCCCAGCGATGGGAGGTCCTGGGTTCAAATCTGGCCTCAGATACTTCCTGGCTATGTGACCCTGAGCAAGTCACTTGACTTCCACTGCCTAGCCCTCACCACTCTTCTGCCTTAGAATCAATACACAGAAATGATCCTAAGGTGGAAGATAAGGGTTTAAAACAAAAAAAGACGATTCCATGGTTCCTAGAATTAGCAGTGTAACTAAATTGGCCAAAAGTCTTATACTCCTACATTGTGTTCCAGATTGTATTCATTGGGCATCTCAAACATAAGCATTCAAACCAGCCTTTCCAGAGAAAGTGCAGAAATACCAAAAGAAATAAAATTAAATTAATGCTGTTAATGGTTCATTTCAATCACAAATGGTTCCCTATATTTCAGACTCCTTAAAAATTGCCATTTTCTAAAAATCTACCCCAAAAGCAAGCCCTACAAATCCAGGGCCTGCCTGACTGCCTCTTCATTTGTTCCCTCCCACAGAGCTTTGCTTGTTTCCATGTACTAATAAAATTCACTTGCTATTCAAACATTCCAAAGCCAATCCAAGGACCATTCTTCACTGCAAAGAATACTTTCCTTACTACTCAGATGCTAACACTGGTGCTTCTGTGTTAGACTCCAAGAGCTCAGATCTGCAGTGGAATGGTACAGAAAGCAAGGGAAAACCTTGTCTCCCAGTAAATCCACAAGTGGTAGAAAAACAGTTACAAATAATGCAGGAAGCATTTAAAGATAAATTAAACCATGAAAACAATTTCTAAACCTTATTGCAGGGAAACGGAACATTTCACAAACTCTCCCACTGTCCTGGTGATAGCTGAGAAGAGTGAAGAAAAATGTGATGCTAAAAAATCTTCAAGACCCAAAGTGCTATAAAAATAAAATCCAAGTCAGCATTCAAGTAGAAAGAATAGGACAGGACCCAATAAGGAAATTAGGAAACAGGGGAAATTGTTTAATTTTGTTTTTAAGAACTCAACCAGCTATCAACGGCTTCACCAAGACTCTTACAACCCTGAGGAAAAGCTCCACCGTATCAACATGTTGTTAGAGGCAGCCAGTGGATTAAGAGCCAGGCCTGGAGCCACTTTCTAGCTTTGTGACTCTGGGCAAGTCACTTAATCCCCAATGCCCAGCCCTTACCATCCTTCTGCTCCTCTGCCTTGGCAGTAGTGGTTCTAAGAGATGGTAAGGGTTTTTTAATGCTATTGCTCAGCCTTTACTTTCAAAGAAGACTTGCCCATTAATTGGATTCGGGGAGATAGCTTCACAACATCTCAGGTCTCCCTATCTCTGCCAACCAGGGGCAGGGCAAAGGTCAGGAGAACCATAATCGCAGAGATCCTGAAATCAGAACAGCCCCATGGATTCAGGAATTGCATGACATGGTCTACTTTTGGGATTTGAGCTGAAAATCATTAACTTCCTTCTGTGGAGACCAGAAAGCACTTGGCCAGTAAGCCAACACACAGAGTTTCTGTGTCCTATTGGTGTGAGCAACACACTAATACTGATCAGAGTAGAGACACGGGATTCATTGCTCTCTCTGAGTTTTTAAAGCTTCCTTCCGCTTAATAGAGATGTTTCCTCTCTTTTCATATGAAAAAATTGGACAGAAACAGCTACACAGGGCTGTGGCTTTTTTCCCTTGTTCTCCCTAAATGGGAGAACCTCTACTACCTAGCCCTTACTGCTCTTCTGCCTTGGAATTATACGCAGTATTGATTTTAAGGAGAAAGGCAAAGGTTAAAAGTATCTCCATATTCGAATTACCTCAAAGTTCAATGGGTGGCCACCCATCCCACTGGAGGTCTTCACCAAGGGTGGCACCACCATTTGTCAGGGATGTTGGGGAGAGTCTGGATACCTCAGTGAAGAAATGATCCCTCTTTTTTATAAAAATAAACCCCTAATTATGGGGTCCTCAACTTTGTGGCTGTTAAAAGAGGGCATGCCAAATTCTGCGTGTTAGATAACAGCTTACATTTCTCTAGCACTGGATGGTTTGCAAAGCCTTTTCTGCATATAAGGAAGTGCTATTTTCTTCAACTGTACAGAAGACAATGAGGCAGTCAGAGGCTAAGTGATTAATCCTGAATAGTATTCTCATGTCCCAGATGTCTTCACTATTCAAAGATCCTTAAAGAAGTGTTCAATTTCAAATCCATTTCAAGGAGAATTTACAGAATATGGCTCTGATTGCTTTCAGTGAGCATAGTTGAGAAGGGGGAAAAAATCTAAAGGAATAAAATATAAAAAATCAGCTACCACTGGAGGGGAAATTCATGCATGAGGTCCTCCTGATGAACTACCTAGGAACAAGTCCAATTTTATAAGATTCTCTAGTTTTCAGTTGCCTTTTTCCTGGCCAGCTGAAAAATTAGAAGTTAAAAAACTCGGCTAGCTGCCTCATCAAATGTGGCCTATTTTCACTATTTTCATTGCCAAAGTAAGCTAGCTGCCAGAAAATACCAGTGCTACTCAGATCCAGTTCAGGTCACAATGAGAAACCCTAAATGTCATCCTGCATTCCATCACACAAAGTTTCAGAATCTGAGGTGACGTGGTTTCTCACATTTCCCTTTTCTACTACCAAGTGAATTCGACAACAAATAAAGATGACTGTATAAATGAACAATAGGGCAAATGTAACTTTAAATGTTTGCATGTGGATACTAAATGACAAGCTTGGTTTTGATTTAACGAAGTTATTTATTTTATTATCTTTTATCTAACTAATTTGGATCGTCACATGGAAAATCAATTTTACAACCTGCAAAGAATCCAGAGTTGAATTCAATGTCTCTTAGGCAAAGATTTGTCTCCTCTATCTACAAAGAGAAAAAAGCAAGACACCAAATAAGAGTTTGAATTTGGAAATTACATCAAAAGATGGGAAGATGGTAGACCCCCTGTAGCAGAAATCAGTACAGATGACAGGAGACCCATATCATCCCCAGAGATCAGGCCAAGTTGAAAGAATGAACAGAGAATGTAAAACTATGATTGGCAAATTATGTACTGAGACACATTTAAAATGGCCTGAAATTCTCCCTCTGGCCCTATTTTACCTTAGAAGCAGGCCCAGGGGCCTTATCTTATCTTATCTTTTGAGATGCTTTTTGGACATCCCCCTATATAAGCTGAGCCTTTTCCCCCTGTATATACATCACTATTAGAGGGAGATACTTCTATTGCTTCCTATATACAGGAATTGCAGCGCAAACTGTGTGAACTTCATGAATCTGGAGCTGCAGTACAAGCAGGACCACTAGACTTTTCACTTCATGACCTGAACCCAGGTTACAAGGTGTATGTTATGGATGAGTAAATTAAAGAAAACCTGCAAACAGAGGCAATGGATGAAGGTTTGCAGAAGCTGTCAATCAAGGAGAATTCCGGAATGGAATAGGACCAGAGGGAGACTGTTGAAGGAAAGCATCCAAACTGTTGGAGGCCTCTTTCTCCTGAGACAGGAAGGAGTAAGGACTGAGAAGATCCTCTTCTTACTGATTTCTCTCTATTGTATCAGAAAGTGACTCAAAAATCCTCAACCTGTTAGCCACATCCCTCACTCAAGACTCTACAATATTATTCTCAATTTAGAATTATTTAAGATCAGGGAAACCCTAAACCCTCCTTCCTATCCAATTTCCTTTTCCTCCCCTTTCCTTAAATAAACCCCTTGTTCCAACCATTCAAAGAGTGAATTTATATCTAGAAACTTATTCAGAACTGAATTCCAGTTTGTCACCAACTGAAGAGATTTAACTGAAGTGGGAGGGAGAAGGGAGGAGGGAGACACAGGGAGGAGGGTGGCAGATCTGATTCCTCATTACCATAATCCTTAAAAAACAACCAACTAATACAATATAGAGTGCACTGGAGCATCTCTCTCTCTCTCTCTCTCTCTCTCTCTCTCTCTCTCTCTCTCTCTCTCTCTCTCTCTCTCTCTCTCCCCCCCTCTCCCCCTCTCCCTCTCCCTCCCTCCCTCTCTCCTTCTCTCCCTCCCTTCCTCCCTCTCTCTCTCCCTCCCTCCCTCTCTCTCTCTCTCTCTCTCCCTCTATCCCACCCCCCTCCTCATTTTCCCTACTTTCTTTCTCTCTATTTGTAAATAAAACTACCATAAAAGCCATTCTGACTTGAGTAATTCATTGGAATTTAGTAATTAAATTCCTGGTGACCATACTCTTAAATATTCAGTCCAACCATAAATGTTACCACTTACAGCCATGATGTTTGTCGAGTTGAGCCTCTGGAACACAAGGAGAACAGTAGCTGGAAACAAAGGGCTGGCTGAAGATTCTGAGTCCTCTGGAAAAGGGATGCAGAAGTTTTTGCTATGCCTTCCAGGTAGCAAAGGATAGGTATCACAAAATGAACAAAGTTATAATATATGGAAGTGAAGGAAATTATTGTAGTGAACTCTTATCAGTGTGGTGACAAAATGGGATTCCAGACGACTGATGATGAAGCATGGCATCCACCTCCTAAGAAAGAGGAAAAGGGCTCAAGAATGCAGAAATTTTTTTTTAACATGATGGCCAATATGAAAAGATCATATATATTTGTAATGAGTTTTGTTTTTCTTGGGCTCTCAGTTGGGTTGGGGAATGAGAACATGGGTCTTGACCGATTAAAACAAAATTTTAAATAATGTAAATAAATCCAGTACATAACTGTCTCTCCAAAGGAAACTGGTGGGTAGAGGGGACAGTTGAGCAGCGATAAGAATGTCAAAAGATTTAAGTCTACATCATCACAAACTACCAGAGTTCAAAGAGATTATGTAGCAATTCCCTAATCCCACCTCAACAATTTACATGAGATGTTCTCTTGCTTTTTTCAATCCAAAGAATTCATATGTATCACTAGAAAATTTCAACTTTTTGGTTTTAACCACTGAAATGATTCTGAATCATGCCTCAGCTATCCAACATATGACCTACCTGTACTTCGTTAGTATTACCTGAAAATGATAAGCATGTTGTGTCATTCGGTTGTTGGTCTGAAGCCCACCATCAGCAACTCTCCTTCCTTGATAACAAGGATCTACTTCATCAAGTATTACCTGGGTCTGAGTAGTCAAAATCAGCTCTAAGTCCAGCTGACTAGAAAATCCTCAATCCATATTTTTCCACCTTGACTAGAAATATATCATGAAATAGGCTGGAAAAATTTGGGCTAGATTAATACCTTGCCAAAATCTACATAGCATGTTTATTAAATTTTCCTTCTCTGCTAGTTTTTACAACCTTTTCAAAAACAGAATGAAGCTCATTTGGAATGAATTCAGGAAAACAGAGTTAGCTCTTGGTAATCAATTGTTCTTTTACAGGACACTAGAAAAAAATTATATATAAACACGTTCCAAAATTTTGCCAAAAAACAATTTTAGTTCAATGGTCAATAGTTTCCAGAATCTTTTTCCCATTTTTAGGAGGAGAAACAAATCAGACAAATTCAGTTTCCCTGACACCTCTTCTCTTTACAATTTCTCACGAGCAAGTTCAAAATCCCTTTGGCAAATTTTTTCAGTACCCCATCTGGGCCTGGAGGCATTTAAAGTTGCAATAGGGTATGGATAGCCCTCATTGATTTTGGGTTTTGTTCAATTTCTCCACCTCTGTTTGTTTTACCCTTCTCAGTTTGAAAAGTCACAATCCTTCAGAAAACAGAAGTCAAAAACAAGTAGTCTTCTCTACTTAGTATATCACCTATTCATACCATATCATTTGAGCAGGTGGAAAATTTGCCACACCTGAGGTACATTCCCAGCATCCTTTTAAGTTAGGTCCTCATTTTATGTAAGGAGGCTTGGGAGATAAATTTGGCTGAGACCCACACAGGGTTTTTCAGAGCTTGTGCTTTTGGTAAAGGGCTGTAGGTGTGAGTCTCTGGCTCTCTTTGCTCTGCTCATTTGACTGAAAGAACCTTTTTTCTTTTCCCTCTCTTTTGATTTATTATTAAAAATCCTACATATTTTTAAATACTAGTATTTATTCATTTTTACTCCAACAAATTATTGGCAACCATGAAGGGATACCAGAACTAAAGGAACCAGATTTCTTCTCCTGCTGTGGTTTTCCCTCTCCCCTCTCTCTTCCCTTTTCCTTCTCCCTCCAGGAAACCCTTCAAAGCCTTCTCAGGCTCACTGCCTACAACAGCCCACCAGGAGAGCTGGGTAGCTGGGTCTCACAGAAGCTGTTCCTGCTAACTCCTGCTGTTACTGCTGCTTACTATTCCTGCTACTAGTAAACTTTAAATTCCCTGCCCCAAACCCCAGCCCAGCAGAGGGGAATCCATTTTCACTTTTCTGGGGGGTACTGGTCCTTTCTCCTAATTAAGTCCTATTCCAAAAAACACTTCACCCAGTTTCCTATACCTCCTGTTAACAAAATAATAATAATAATAATTTTTAAAAGGCTTTTTCCCCTCCAACTAAAAGGAGTCCTCACCCCTAAAGCCAGCCCATAATCCTTGACTTAAAACTCATCACCCCTGCCACTAAAGGCTAGTATTGAGCACTCAGTATATTTTTCCCTTTTCTGCCACACTGCAGTGCTACCTTTCTGCCACCTGATGACAGCACTAATAACAAATATATATATACAAATATATATGTACACATATGTATACATATATATATACACCCATACATAGCAAATAAAAAACATCTAATAAAAAGCCACGCTATATCATTGCAGAGAATAAAAGTCACACAACATGACCTCTTCTCTACAAGAAAGCTATTTGGCTTCTGTCAAATTGGAAACCCTTAAGGTTCCCAAATGGCTCCTTTTCCTAATGCTGCTAAGAAATCTTCTTTTCCTACTTATTAATATTAAAATGCAAAAGGCTTCAAATCAGAAATTGCAAGCAAACATACAAGCAGTAGAACAAATTCAACTTGAAAATTTCAAACACTCTTTACACAATCCAATAGAAAAGGAGGATCCCATTCAAATGTCTGAATTCAAATTTTTATGAGCCTGTTCCCAAACTACTCAGAGAGGAAAATCCTACTTCTCCTGAAATAAAGACGGACCTTTCTCATATGTCTTGGATGGAAAACCTACTCTCTCATATTGGGCAACTCCTGGCTAAACCTCCCTCCCTTGCTCCTTCTCCTGATGCCCCATCCTGCCCTGTCCCTTCTCCCACCCCCACAACCAATCCCAGCCCCAAGAAACCATACAGGTTCCTATTTGTACTACCCCAGTATAAGATACTTCCTAGAAAACCACAACCACTGACTGATTCCAATGAATTTCTTTTCCCCTCAAGGGAAGGGCCCACATTAGCACCAAGTGGGGATGTCTTAACATTAAGACAACATAGACCTTTCAGGATATTAAAGAATTTAAATGAGATGTTCCCAGTCACAAAGATGAACCTATCCTTGTAACAGGAAAGACGGCCGATATATTCTTTCATTTTGATCCTTCTTATAAGGATGTTGAACAATTGCTCCATGCCTTTTTGACAGAACATAAGAGGGATAAGATCATCTCTCATGTTAATAGGGCCTGAGGGCTCAGTGCACCACACTGGCCACCTGTAGATCCTCACTGGGACTATAATGATCACGATGAACATATGCAACTACAACATGCTAGAGACGCCATTCTAAAAGCAATGAGAGAATGATCAAAAAGACCTGATGGTTGGCCTGTTGAATGCCTTAAACAACCTGATGATGAGACACCCTCCCAATTTATGGATAAGCTCACTGAACTGGAAGGTAGGTACCTAGGCCTTGATATTTCTACAGAAAGAGACATTAGACATATAAAACAACATTTTGTAAATAACTGTTCCACAGTTGTCCAAGATTACTTTAAAAACACATTGCCCAAAGTGGCCTGAAATGGACACTGATGAGTTGAGTTGAACTGCTGCTTATGTCTTTAAAGGCAATACAGAAAAACAATCAAAACCTAATGATCTAGTAGAAAAGATCCAAAAAGAATTAAAATCTTTAACTGAAAGAATTGATAAAATAAGAAAAAGGGCATGATACTCAACCAATGGTACTTGCTCCTCTCCAAAAACCTATTTATTGATGCCTTACCTGCCACTTCTGCAGAAAGAAGGGCCATATAATGATGAATTGTAGAAATTTCTTCCAAGTAGTTAGAAACAATATTCAATGGAATAATAGATACAAATTATAGTTATAATAATGAATTTAGAAATCAGCATTTTAGAACTATTTTTTCTAGAAATTTAAATCAAATAACTGATAATTCAGACCAAATGACCCCTCAACAGTATATTTAAAGTGGAGCTCATCCCCAAACTAATCAGGATCCCAATGCCCTCAGGGGGAATCCCAAGGAACTACCCAAAGATTACGATGGTGTATGAGGGTGAGGAGGAGTTGGGACATAGGAATCAAAAGATATAACCTTTGATTTTCCAAACCCTGATGTACCCGTTATCCCTATTCGCTGCCTCTCCCATAGTGATGAATCCCATGTGACTTTAAAGAGTAGTAACACTTATTAGGACTGTCTTCTGGAAAGAGAAGACTGAAGGTCTGTATTGAGGAGCACACCTGATTCAGATTGCAATTCCATCAGCTCAATAAATGTAGTGGGGATATCAGGTACACCCCTAAAGGTTCCAAAGCTTTCCCCTAGGATGGTGTCTGTGGGACCCTTGTCAGTTGAGCATTCTTTCCTCTTGATGCCTGGCTCTTCTATAAATCTTCTGGAGAGAGATTTACTATGTAAACTGTGAGCCACAATAAATTGCTCTCCTAATGGTTCTATCTCATTAGAGTTGCCAGAGGAAACCTTAACTTAGCTCCCAGTCCTTCTTTCAGATACTCAGGACATATAAGAACCTCTTAATTTTCAAATCCCAAATGATATACCCAAGTCTCTCTGGGCCACATCATCTTCTGATATGGACCTACTTAAATCAGCAGTCCCTCTCAAAATTAAAACAAAATCTAGCTCACCTCCTTCAATTCTTCAATACCCTCTCTCAAAGGAGGCAATTAAGGGCATTACAACCGCAATAAATTTACTAATTGACCAAGGCAACATAGTTCCCTGTACATCTGAATACAATACTCCCACCTGCCCTGTTAAGAAACCAAAATTGGGGCCCAATGGCAAGCATCTCTCTCTCTATTTCTTCATTCCGTAGTTTCCAATATAAACACTATTATTTCTTCTATTCCTAGCACAGCTATATATTTTACTGTAGTAGACTGGTACTCCACCTTTTTTTCTATCCCCATACATGAAAATTCCAGACATATCTTTGCTTTCACATGGAAGAGTTCCATTAGACCTGGACCCATTTACCCCAAGGTTTTGTGGACAGCCCTACAGTGTTTACACAATTCTTAACTGCTGGTATTGATGCCATTAAATTTAAACACAGAAATGAAAAACATTAAATTTAATATAATATATGGACAATTTATTCTTGGCATCACCTAATGCTGAAGCATGCCAAGAGGGTAGCAAACACCTTCTTTTGTAGCTACATAAGAGAGGTCACAAGGTCTCCAAAGAAAAAGTTCAGTGCTATCTCCCCAAATTACAATATTTAGGAATTATTTTAACTACTGGGTCTCATATTACCTCATCTAAACATACTGAAAGTATCCAAAATTTAAGTGCTCTTACCACTAAGAATCAATTGAGGGCCATTCTTGGAGGAATGAGATTTTGTCAGAAGTGGATCCCTTCATGGAGAAATCACTAAGCCCCTCATATCACTCACAAAAAATTCGGTCCCTGAACAACTTAAATTGGAAAAGGAATATCTGACAGATCTTTCAAATCTAAAACAGGCTAACCTGTCTTCCCCTTCTCTAGGCATCCCAGATTACTACAAGCCATTTACCTTATAAGTCCATGAACAAGAGGAGTAGCTTCAGGTGTTCTAATTCTACATTTAGGACCTGCTCAATGCCCGGTAGCCTATTATTCTGCCCAGTTGGGTCTAGCTGCTTCAAAAGCACTACCATGCCTTAGGGGAGTAGCTGCCACAGCTTTATTAGTTACCAAATCTCCCGATCCAGTGTTAGGATGCCTTCTGACCATGATGTGCCCACACAAGGTCAAGGTATTATTATTAAGATATAGGACACAGGCATTTACCAACCAAAGAATCATGAGATACAAAATAACCACATTAAATAACAAACAAACCACCTTAAAATGCTGTGGAGTTCTTAATCCTGCAACCTTGCTCCCTGGTTTGCAAACTTCCGGAGAACCTTTACACAACTGTACATCTTTAGTGTCTATTGCTGATAAACCTCGTAATGATTTACTTGATAGCCCTTTGGATAATTCAGATTTAATTTTATTTACAGATGGTTCTTTGTTTATGAAGGATGGCGTGAGCTATATAAGAGCTGTGGTAGTTACCGAATTTGCCACTCTCTGGTCAGCTTCCTTACCCTCATATATAAGTATACAAGATGCAGAACTCACAGCTTTAAAACACGCATGAATCATTGCAAAGCATAAGAGAGTCACAATTTACACAGACTCCCGTTACGCATTCGGCATATGTAATGCTATTGGCATTCTATGACTTCAGAGGGGATTCTTAACATCAGCTAGAAAATGTATTGCCAATGCATCCCTTCTTACTGACCTTGTTTCTGCCCTCCAACACCCCAAAGCCATAGCTGTGGTTCACTGCTCTGCCCACACGCATTGTACTGACCTCATCTCCAGGGTAAATGAACGAGCAGGCACCTCAGCAAAGCTAGCGGCTTTGGAAGGGCCTGATTAATTTTTACCCTAACAATTACTAATAATTTGGATCTATCCCTTTCCTACAATGACAAGGAAGTGGAAAAATGGTAGAAAAAATTTAAAGCCAAACAAATTAATGGAATATGGGTATCATCAGAAGGCAAACTTATGCTCCCTAAAATTTCTATAATCAAATTTGTCACTCCATCCATAAACATGGTCATTTCAGCACCCAAGGCATTGCAGACTGTTAAAAAATATATAAATAGCACCTGGAATAACTACAATTGCCTCCAAAGTATGTACAGTTTGTCCTACCTGCCAGGCCTTTAATCAGCATGCTTTTCATGGAAAAGTCTTTGGTGGACGTCCTCTAGCTTACACACCATTTGAATACTTACAAATTGATTTTATCTCTATGCCAAAATCTGAACAGTATAAATTTTGTTTGGTCATGGTCGATCAGTTGACCAGGTGGCCTAAAGCATTTCCTACTGCTTGGGCCACATCTATTTTGGTTACCAAAAATTTTTTGAAAGAAATTACTCCTCATTTTAACCTACCAGCAGGATTTATTCAGATAGAGGAACTCATTTTACAGATCCGATCTTATCACAAATTAATTCATGTTTGGGAATAACTCCTAAATTTCATACACCATACCATCCCCAAAGCTCCAGTCAAGTTGAAAGAATGAATAAAGAACTTAAAACTATGATTGGAAAATTGTGCACACTCATTTAAAAAGGCCTGAAATTCTACCAATGGCCTTATTTTTATCTCAGAAGCAGACCCAGTGGTGGTTTATACATCTCACCACTTGAGATGCTATTTGGACATCCACCTATTCAGGTGCAACCATTTACCCCTGCCTATATCTCACTATTAAGAGAGGATACAACTATTGCTACATATATCAGACAATTACAAAAGAAATTGGGAGAACTTAAATAATTGAAAATCTATTACCCTAAAAAAGAACTACATTTCCCAGGAGCCCACAGACTTCTTATCATTATGTACTTCCTGGAGACAGGAGATATTAGGCAAGGATGGGGAGAGTCCCACCCACTCTTTGGCTGGCAACCAGCATGGTAATGGTAGTGAGTGGAGATTTTGAAATGGCTTATCAGCCATGGGCACATGGTCTTTATTTTGTATTCTTTTTATTCTTTGTTTTCTGATGATCATTAATAAATCCCTAAAACATAACATTTTCACATTGGAGATTTAATTTTAACCTTTACATTGATGGTAACCAGAACCTAGAGGAAAAACTCAATTTTTAAAGATAGCCTAGATAAATTTCTTAAGCCATGTTTCTCCTGCCAAAGTTTTCCACCAACCCAATCCACCCACCCACCCACTCACTCTCACAAACTTCAAGGGAACTCCAAACTCTCTTTAGAGCTGTTGTCTTTTTCTTTCCCTACTTTTTGCCTGGCCACTTTCTGAGCTATTTTTAGCCGGGGGACTCTACTTGTTCCTCAGTTCCTCACTGCTGCCTCTGGCAATCCTCCTGATCTCCAGCCCCACTCCTACTCCTGGCTCCTTTTCAGTCTCTGCCCTGACCACTGTTCCTGATCCTGCTGGGCTGCTAATTGCTGCCCCCAAGAAGTTAGGAGTTCTTGGAGCCGCTCTCCAAACAACTGGTAAAAATTAGGGTGCATTTTTCTTAAACAATTGCCTCATAACTCCCTCTCCATGTGGCTGGGGAAACTAGCACTTTACCTCAGGAGGAAGGGAAGAAGAAAGTTACTCTTCTAAACAGGAAGTAAATTACAAGCAGGGCATACTCTATGAAAGAGCACTACCTTGCCTATTTCAAACAGCTTCTATCATTCATGAATACACTGATTCTTTCACTTTTATTGCCTGAGATTTTCTGGGGAGAAATTCATCTCCCTACAACCCTTGGCCATTTTGGGCCTGCCCAGTCTCTAGGATTCATCCAATTTGGGAATCCTCCTCACCATGTTCAGCAAGGAATTCTCCCTCACTATGGGAGAGCCCAAAAATCTGACAATAGGCATCAAAACTGATAGAGAAGGAACTGGAGACTGGAGGTGAAAATGTTAAGCCTCTTCAGACTATTTTACGAAAGTCTATGTATTTTATTGTATTTTGCTGATTGTCTGCTTTAAGATTTAATTTCATTGTTTTAAGTTCATATATTAATCTGATCAATACTATTCTGTTGCACTGAATCAGTTTAATCTACTGTGTTTTAACTATTAGATATATTGTTACTTATCCCATAGGGGATATAATAACTATATTATATATATATATATGATATAATAACTACTGAACAAAATATTGTAAAATATTATAAAAGTCCATAACCAGCTTTTTCTTCCACTTTGGCTTTGTTAAAATGTCACACAGGTAATGATGGACTCTGTCAATCTGGTTAACAACCTTTAGAGAATTTAATGAGATAAATATCTCAAACTGAATTTAAGGGGTCTTTAGACATGATTTTTTTTTTAATTTCAATAACTCTGACTGATCATTTTGCCTGCCTCTGAATTATTTGTAACAAGAGGCAAATAGTCCATTTTAGTAGCTGAAGTGAAGTACAATTATAGTTCCCACCTCCCGCATTTGTAAAAATGTGAATGAATGGGACATGAGTCTTATATCAAAGGAGCTGGGAAGTTAATCCCAGGGCATGGTACCCCTGGATGGCTCTGATGAGGGAGCATCTCTCATTTGTAACTCTTCAGCTACTATACCCTTTCACCAGAATGCTCTAAATTCCTGGTGACATTTTTAGACCCAACAGTAACAGTACAGAGGTTTTTTCTAGACTTCTCTGCCACATTTTTATAATGATGGTAGTAATAGATTTTTTTTTTTAATATCACCATCAAGGTTGAAATATTGCTAAACCTGAAAAACTTTTGACAAGTATCCATTAGCTTCTAATGTCATACAGCAGATTCATGTAAAATATGATAGCGGGTTTGTTTGCTATTGTAATTAACTGGACTATTGTGAATTTGGGAGATTTTGATATTTTTTGCACGTGCATTACCTGTTGTATTACTGTGCTTTATTAAAAAACTGTAACTTTATGAAAATCATTTGCTTGCACTAACAGTGGATCATGGCCAAATTTGAAGAGAAAATGGATCTCATTTTTTGGTGAGAAACCTTTGTATTCTACCTTTCCTTAGCTGACACAGTATGTCAATGATGTCAATGTAAGCAATGAATGTCAATGTAAGCTACATATTTTTTATTTTTAAAAACTTTATTGTTTTTGCTTGCATGTGCAAGATGTTATTTCAGTTTTGTTTTTTCTCTCCTTTTTGTGTTTGAAGCACATGTCAATAGTATTAAGATTTTCTTTAACTTTTTTGATTTTGCAATAAGTTTAAAATACATTTGCCCTAATGTCAATGCATACCCAAAGCTTTAGACTATAAAAATGATGCCATTGATTGTTTAAAAAAAATTATTGCTTAATGATTCTGTCTGATTCCAGGAGAAAGGAAAACAAAGAGAGTCATTGCACAGTGCCAAAGAAGCACAAAGTCACTTGCATAGTGCCAATGGAGCACAAGGTACAAAAAAGACCAAACCAATCCAGGTAGGATTGATGAACTTCTAAGCCAATCCAAAAGAACTTGAACCTAGTGTGAGACTCGAGGTTGCGACGCTTGACATTTTAAGATGTAGGACACCTCATACCACACTCTTTATGAAACACTCAGACAAGTACCAAAGTTTGGCTATCATCCTGGCTCCCCCTATCTCTGATAGTGAAGGAAAAATCAGACCAGGGAATGAAACTTCCCTATCACACAAAAACCTAGTCCTTTTTCCTCTCTTATAGGATGACAATTTTCTGTAGACTTGGCTGAAAATGGGTGAGTGAAATATTACTGCATTTTGTCCTACAGACTAGTGGGACAGAAATCACTTTAATTGGGCCCTGTTTTAAGGACCTGTTATAGGTTTATTTTCCTTTACTTAAAATGTTTACACATAAAACTTTGATAGTCTGTATTTCATCCAAAAGTTATCTTTTCTCTTTTATTTGGATTTTTTAAATGTTTTTTCTTTCTCTTGCCAATTGATTCATATACCTCATAATTCAGCCATGTATCCCTAAGTGATCCCTGTGTTTTTCAACACTCTCTTCGGGGAGAATGTATTTTTATTCTAAAATGCAAAGTTTAAATTCTTTTTGAGAGTAATTTTAGGATAAGAAACATGATACCTCTCCAAATCCAGAAAGTGAAGTGTTTGAAGAAGGCATAATGAAGATGCCTCCACAGATCAGACCACACACTGCACCAGAAGATCCAGAGTGAACTTTTGGATGAGGTAATTTGAACCGTGTAGGGTTGAATGAATTTGTTTTGTATGTATACTCTTATGCCAAAGGGTATTGCCCCCAACTGACTTTTTTGTCAATGCACCTAGCAATCATTGGTTTTGTTCTCTTTCCTTTTATCCCTAAATTACTATAATTTAAAAGTTGGTTATGGGGGGCAGCTAGGCTCAGGGGATTGAGAGCCAGGCCTAGAGACAGGAGGTCCTAGGTTCAAATCTGTCCTCAGACACTTCCCAGCTGTGTGACCCTGGGCAAGTCATTCAATACCATTACCTAACTCTTACTGCTCTTCTGCCTTGGAACCCAGAAAGTAAGGGTTAAAAAAAAAAAAGTTGGTTATGTTTACAAGATCCATTGGAGAGACTAGTCTTCGATGGATCTCAAGAGGGAATGTATAATTGAAAATCTGTTACCCTAAAAAAAAAAAACTACATTTCCCAGGAGCCCACTGACTTCCTGTCATGTACTTCCTGTAGACGGGATATTGGGTAAGAAAGGGGAGGGTCCTGCCCACTCTTTGGCTGGCATCCAGCATGGTAACGGTGGTGAGTGGGGATTTTGAAATGCCTAATCAGCCATGGGCACATCTTTACTTTGTATTTTCTTTATTCCTTGATTTCTAATGATCATTAACAAATCCCTTAATATATGATATTTTATTATTTGAGATTTAATTTTAATTTTTGCAAACTTCATGTCTCTGGAGCTGCTGTTCAGGCAGGCCCCATAGATTTCTTGCTTCATGATTTAAACCCCGGTGATAGCGTCTACATAAAGAATTTCAAAAGTACTGGGTCAACTAAACCTGCCTATGATAGACCTTTCCAAGTCCTATTGACTATACCAACAGCGATTAAAATTGGGGAGAGGGACTCAAGGATTCATTGTAGTCATTTAAAATGAGTACCTTCTGTTTATAATGAATAATTGATTGTACTGATTTTATTTGACTATTGATAGTGATGATTTTCCTATTGTTGGATCTGTATTATTTTGTTGCACTGTATTTGATCCTTCTATTTGAACAAATTGCCCTTATATAACAATACATATTACCTAAAAAATAAAAAGCAACAACTATATTAGTGACTTATATTGACCTGATGTGCCTTTTACAACATTTTGTGCCTTATATAAATCTTTTTTCTCTTAAATGTATTATTGCTGCTATACCTCCATTACATTATCTACCTCATTTGCACTCACACTGCAGATCATGGCAAGTTAAAGAGGAAATGAATCTTATTTTTCAGCAAGTAGCCTCTATATTTTACCACTGCGATTGTAAAATATATAGAATTTTGATATTTTTAATTGTTTTTCTTCCTGCATGTGAGATACAGATTTTGAGGGGTTTTTTTTTCATTTTTTAATATTTAAGGCACGTCATCAATATTGAAAAGATTTTTTTAACCTCTTTACTTTTTGCAATAGAATAAGCTAATATGTCCATTTGCCTGGCATATAGATGCATACCCAAAAAGCTTTGGACTTTCAACCTACCACAAACTTATATCAAAAGACTTTTGCTCAATGAATATGTCGAAATCAAGGAAAAAAAAACGGACCACAAAGGAGCAATGGGAAGCTCCACACAAGCACAAAAGGTAAAAACCAATCATACAGTGACTTATGACATTCTGCGCAAAGAGTTCAAAAGGATTTGATCATGTGTGAAACTCGAGGTTGCAGCTGTATAACATGTTAAATATAGGACTTCCTTGTGCCACACTCTATTAATTATATAACATTGATTGTTCTTGCTCCATTATCCTTAAAAGCGAATGAAAGAGTCAAAGCAAGGAATGCTTTTTCCCATTTGTTTCGAGACCTAGTCTTTCTTTTCTATTTTCTTTCATGATGTGACAACTTACTGTAGTCCAGACTCAATTGAGTTACTGAGTGATTGTTATTGCAGGCTTATAGGACATGGATCGTTGTAAGAACCTCTTGTGATTTGGGAATTCCCCTCCCCCTTTTTTGTATAAGTTTTTCACATTTTTGATAATCTATATTTCACTTAGAGGTTTATTTTTTAATTTCTTTGGATACTTTGATGTTTCTGATAATTGATTCATATACCTTATGACTTGACCATATATCCCTGTGTGATTCCTATATGTATCTCTGTAGCCTCCAGGGAGAGGGGGGAGAGAAATGTGTTGATATCCTCCTTAGGGGGGAATGTGTTTTTATTTCATAATGAAAAGTTTTAAGTTCCTTTTGAGGAAAAAAAAATTTTTAAGGGTAAGAAATTTATTGCCTCCTGAAATCCAGAGACTGAATTCCTAGTGGAAGATTCCATGGAGATGCCCACGGAGACCTCATGCTGCTCCAGGAGTTCCTGAGCAAAACTGGGGGGTTGAAAACATTTGTTTATATGTACTTTGTTCTACCAAAGGGGATTGCCCCCAATTGGTTTTGTTCTTGATTCCCTTTTGTTTACTTATCCCCAAGTTGTATTTTCCCTATGTAAAATTGTATGTACCTTAGAGTTAATTATGTTTAAAATGATCCATTTGGTAGACTGGTCTCCCAAAGGATCACAGGGGGTCATGCAGGTGGAAATTTTGGCACACCTGAGCTACATTCCCAGCATCCTTTTGTTATATCCTCATTTAAGGATGCTTGGGAGATAAATTTGGCTGAGACCCACACATGAGAGGCTCTTTTTTCAGAGCTTGTGCTTTTGGTAAAGTGCTGTAGGTGTGGTCTGTCTCTCTTTGCTCTGCTCACTTGACTGAAAGAACCTTTTTTCTTTTCCCTCTCTTTTGATTTCTTAAAAATTCTATATATTTTTAAATACTAGGAATATTTATCCATTTTTACTCCTACACATCTAACCCAACAGTGGGACTACATACACCATTGTTCTTTTTGCTCTGAACATAGCAAAATCAAGGCAACATGACAGAGGTACCAAATTCATTTCCTATGAATTATGTAAATAATGTATGTAATAATATAAATTATGTCAATAATAAACGACCTAGAAAACAGGTCACAGAGATAATTTAACAATTATGGGATTCAAAGAAAAATTTGTGGGGAAAGAAACACAAAAGAAAAACAACTGCTTGATCACATGGTTCAATGGGGGTATAATTAGGGATGCAGACTCAACGATCACTTTAGTGCAAATATTAATAATATGAAAATGGGTCTTGATCAGTGACCCAGTGGAATTTCTTTTTGACTATTGGAGGGGAGTGGGAGGAGAGGAGGGAAAGAACATGAATCATATAACCATGGAAAAATATTCTAAATTAATTCATTAAAATAAACTTAATTTTTAAAAAAAGAATCACGGGACTCCTTAAAAACCATGAGTTAGAAAAAAGCTTCACACCATATTTCAAAAAAAATCACAAATGGAAACTATCCAGATCTATCTACTTAAAGCAGAAGCCAAAGCAAAGATAGCAAGAATCCACTGATCATTCATGAAAAGTTCTAGTAATGTCACTGCAAAAATATAGAGCTCCCCTCTCAAAGACGAAATACAGCAATAACTGAAAAAGAAGCAATCAAATGCAAAGGAACCACAGTCAGAATTAAATGAGATTTGGCAGCTTCTACTATAAACAATAAAACAGCTTGGAATACCAAAAAGCAAAAAGGATAGACTTTCAACCAAGAATATATTACTGTACGCAATGGAGTATCATCCAAAAGGGGAGGAAAATGGGTCTTTGAACTTTGAGGCATCTTGAACTTTGAACTGAACTTTGAGGCATTTCTAATGAAGAAATTATAACCCAGAAGGAACTTTCAGATGCAAATGCAAGGGATCAGAGAAAAGGGGAATAGACCTACCTGTCCAAAATATTTATATTTGTAGAAGCTCTTTTTATAATTTCAAAGAATTAGAAACTGAGGGGTTTCCATTACTTGGGGATTAGATGAACAAATTGTGGTATATGGTTGTAATGGAATACTATAGTGCCATAGGAAATAATGAATAAGACAAGTTCAGAAAAACCTGGAAAGACTCATATGAACTGATGCAAAGTGCAGTGAGTAGAACCGAAAGAACAATGCATACAGTAAATGAAACATTATAATGATCAACTATGAAGGATTAAACTATTATCAACAAAGCAAGTCTTCAAGATAACCACAAGGGACTCATGATGAAAATGCTCTACAGTCAAAGAAGGAACTGTTGGGGGTCTGAGTGCAAATCAAAGCCTGCCACTTCCACTTTATTTCCTTCATGAGATTTCTATTATACAAGTGATGGAAATATGAATTACAGGAAAGTAGAGACATAACCTATATCAGACTATTCACCACCTGGAGGGGGGGAAGGAAATGAGGAAGAAAACTTGAATTCTAAAATGTCAAAAAACAATTGTCAAAAATTGTTTCTAGGGGGCATCTGGGTGGCTCAGTGGATGGAGAGCCAGGCCTAGAGACGAGGGTGCTAGGTTCAAATCTGGCCTCAAGACACTTCCCAGCTGTGTGACCCTGGGCAAGTCACTTGACCCCCATTGCCTAGCCCTTAGCACTCTTCTCCTTGGAGTCAATACACAGTATTGACTCCAAGACAGAAGGTAAGGGTTTAAAAAAAATTGTTTCTACATGTAAATGGGGGGGGGGGGGGAGGAAGCAAATACAAAGACTAAAAGGTACATATTTGAGCAACTAACATAGTATTCAAATTCTAAAAAGAAAAAAGTGATCCTTCAGAATCTGAACATTTTGTAAAGTTATCAAGGGAGTTAAAGAAAGTTGAAAATCGGAGAACATGAGAGTGGACTAATTGTTTAACTGGAAGGTTTGTGAAAGGACTGTATTAATAGAGAAAGGAAAAAGAGCTTGCTATTTCTGATCTCAAGAGGGCCTAAGAGGACGCAAACCCAAAGGAAGGGATAGGGGAAGAAGGCATCAGACAAACCTCACTCAGCTGAAAGGGACTGAGGAGGAGTGAACATACACACACACACACACACACACGTATGGAAACACATTAAACTCAACAGGGAAACAAAGGAGGAGGAGGAGGAGGAGGAGGAGGATGATAAGAGGAAAGGAAATATTTGGGCGGGAAGAGTCACAAACAAAATAAGCTACCTGGTTCTGAAAAGAAAAAAAAATCTCAAAGAGGTGCTCAACGGTTGGACAATAGCTGAATAAACTGTGGCAGAGGAATGTTAACGGCATTAAAAAAGTTTGTTTTGGTTTTAGTAGTTGTAGGTAGTATTTATTGTCTGATGCAGAGTGAAGAGCGGAACCAGAAGAACAATTATACAAGAACAACCACACTGTCAAGTAAAACAACTTGGAAAGACTTAAGAGATCAATACAATGCTTAGCTGTGTCTCTGGAGAAGCAGCGCCGAAACATGTTGCGCGCCTCCTGTCAGAGACGTTTCTGGCCCAAAGACAGCCCTCAGTGGAAGAGCCATGCTAACAGGAAAGCCAGGAGTTGGAAAGTCAGCCAAGGCTTTAAAGGAGGAGGAAAGCCGCTCGAGAGTGGGGCATCTCCAGCGCAGAGAGTAGAAAAATCATCTCGCCACAGGGAGTGGTCAACAACAGAATTAAAAAGCTTTAGAGAAGTCAGGAAAAGGCCAGGGGATTGGGGGATTAAAGGGTCACTAGTAGCGTCAAAGCAGCAGCTCCCCAGAAGAGTGACAAACAGTACAACGCCCTTCTTTTAAGGAAAACTGTCCACATGCAGAGGCCTGCCCTGATCAAAGTCGAGCGTCTATTTCTTAGAATACCTTTAAACTAGGGGTGACACGTGCATTTCAAATCCTGCCGTGCTGTTGACACTGAGGGTTCTCTTTCAGCTTGGAAGACACTTGCAGAGTGCTTCCAAAGGCTGCCCTTGACTCTGCCTATCACGGATGGCGTGTTTACGGAGGGATGACAGAGTCAAGCTCCAAGAAGATCCTGAAGGGCTGGAATGTGAGACCACATTGAATCAAGGCTAAAAGTTCTAAGGGATTGCAAAAATAAGCTTGCAAAGTATAAGGTGGAAAGGAAGCGGGGGTAGGAGGTGGCTGTGGAGGCACTGAGAGTCCAAGACAACAGAGGCGACTGTACTCCTTTCTGTCGGAGCCATTTCAGAAGGAATGAGTCTCAGCTACTCCAAGTGCCACGTTCCAGGGTGGAGGTGGGGAAGGTGGAAGATGTGTCTAGAAAGGCCAGAGATCATGCCAGCAGGGCAAGCTCAGCCAGAGAAATGGTGAGGTCAGGGGGTTCATTCAGCGCATGTTGGCCCCAAGGGCCCTTCCAATTCAGACTCCAAGGCCTCTCTTCTCTGAAGATGGCCTTTGGGCCAAATTAATGATAGGAAGCTGTGTGGACAGAAATCTTGTACAGAGCATGCTGGAGGGAGAATTGAATAGGAGGGACCAGAAAGAGACTGAATCTGGAAAACTTGACGTGCCTCTCAGTGACTTGAAGCCTCTTTTCAAAATAAACACTTTTACTGTCCTATTACAGAGCCCCGAGAAGCGGCCTGCATGCAAGTCCTGTCTCTGAGATCATAATGGCAGCAAGCTCCCCCATCACATTCTAGGATGAGGAACTCCAGAGTGGGCACTGGGGGGCAGCTTTCCTCAGAAGGACTTATTGCTCCTCCGGTATTCTCTGGGGCTCTACGGAAGGGATTCCTGACTGACGGCTTCGACCTGAGTGGCATCTCCAAGACACTAGTATCGACAGGCTCACAGGTGTAAAGCTGGAAGGGACACGAAGTCCCCTAAGCTACCCTCACTCTCCCCATTTCACGTAGGGAGAAAGAATTTAAGCTAGCATGGCAGAGTGAGGCCTGCCTTCAGACTTACGAACCTCACATTCCTTCCACTGAAGAAAATCGCAGCTCATCCAGAGGGCAACAGAGAAATATGAAAGGGAGGAGGGAGAGAGCACACTACGGCCATCAGAAACCCCAAAATGAATGGAAAAAATGCTAGAAAAATAGTGTAGACAGAGGAGGTCGGCTCACATTTGTGTGGCCTCCCAAGAACAGAGAGGACCCGTTCTAATGCTAGGAGACCGAGATCAGATTCTCTAACACACAATCACACAAGGGAAAGACACCTAAAGGAACTGAGGCCTCTCGTCCCTTTTGTCCACTCGAGGCCAGAATCCCATCTCTCCCTGGCCTTGGACGGCCACAATCGCCCTTGCTTCCAGGTACTCCCCTCTCCAAGTCTCACGAGCTACCAAACTGATATAGCCAAAGCAGAAGGCCAACTATGCCATTCCCCTCTCCAAAAACTTCCAAGAGTACACAAAAAGCCAATGAGGAGAAGCAAGAAAACATTACATACAGTTACAAAATTCATCTTTAAAGAGTGACTTGTGAACGTCCACCTCCGGAGAAAGAACTGATAAGCAGAAACAGAAGACATAGCTATTTACACCCACTTCTGCTTTTTGTTTTTGGTTAAATGCTGCCTTTTCAAGTTTTAATGTAACAAATAAATAAAATTCTCCAAAAATAAACATAAATCAATCAACTTTGAGTGCTCTAGAGAAGAGGGAAAAAGATGACCTACTAGGTTCCAGGCATGGTGCTAGGCACTTTTTACAAGCTTGGCCCTTCTTTTCTTCCCAGACTAGTTTTCCATTACCATCCCCCTCCCCACTTTCTACTTTCTAGCCAAACGGGGCATTGTTCTCCCTACACAGGAATATTCTAGCTTCTGCCTTCTGGCCCTCCTTATAACCTCAGCGCCATCCCACAGGCCTGGAATGCTCTCCCTCTTCCCCCGCTTCCACCTTCTTTCCTGGTCCAACTCAAGCACCACCTCCTCCTTCCTGATATCCCCAGAGTTAGCACTCTCTTCCAGCCAGGAAATTGGTCATCTGGGTCCACATCATTTTGTCTCGGTGGAAAACAGCAAAAGAGAGATGGTAGCCTGAGGAAAGAGTCGGTTCTCGTTCCAGAGAACAAAACTAAGGGACTGAGGCGAAGAGAAGAACCAAGACAGGCCGGGGCTCACGAGAAGGAGCTTTCCCAATTCTTAAGAGGGGACGGAGCAGCGTCCAAGGGTCTCTTGCGGGATGCCAGGTGTCAAACACTGCCTGGCTCATGTATTCCCCAAGTGGCCAAACGCAGGTACAGAGCAGACTAAAATAAGGGCTGTCCACATAGTCCAGGCATAGCGCACTTTTCTGTGAACGTTCAATGAAGTGGTGCAACAGAAATGGATTCCCAGATCACTGTGGAAAGTTACTCTTCAAAAGAAATGCCAAACTTCTTTTCATTGATGGCGTATTTCCCAGACTTCAGCTCTGGGTTATGATAAGCATAATATGGCAGAAGGAGCTTAGAATTCACCTAGTCCAAGAGTTACTTCAGTGACGAGTCACAATTGCTAGATTAAGTGATTCACTAGACTACGGCTATTACTGAGGTTTTCATGGACGTCTGAGTCTACCCAAAAAGAAAGCACGCGGTCCTGGAGATTAACCCCGCCTAGTCCCTGGGCTCCCGGGACCCACGAGGACTTCTGTGCGCACTGCCCCTCCTGCCCCTGAAAACGCCACAGGCCCCACGTGGGTCAAAGCCCATCAGCAAAGGAGATTCACAGATTACTTCTTCCTTGGACGCACTTTCAGATCCTCCCTGTGATGATGACCGAAGTATTTCCTAGCTGGCCAAAGAAACAGCTGACTGCGCTGCCATTGCCCATTCCCTACCCGGCTCCCAAAGTCCCTCCGGGCTTCAGTCCGCTTCCTTTTCAGATCCCTGTCCTGGGTCACACTCTCTGGCCACGGGCCCTCTTCCTTGAGCTCCCCCAGACTCCACGATCCTCCCGACGCTGGGATGCTTCTCCTAGGGAAGCCCGACAGACACCCCCAACCAGGCAGCATCTTCGCCCTCTTCCTCACTTAGTGGGCCCCCTGAGACTCCACAGGGCAGAGGAGACCCTGGGAGTGGCAGCACCTCCCAGACCACAGGTCCTGCTCTAGGCCTTCCAGTCATCAAGGTGCCAAAGGAGCGGGGAGGCACCCCTAGGATCTGACGGAGAAGAGCAAGGCTTCTTGGGCCCAGCGCGGGCAAGCCAGTGACTCCTCCTGCAGGTGCTACAGCCACAGTGCCCCCAGACCAGGGTTGGTGGCACGAACAAACATCCTGACTTCAGAGACCGTAGCGATGTTACAGGCAGGAGCATCCCCGACTGTGCCACTGTTCCCCAAGACCTGGGGGCTTTTCCATCTCCCCGGCAGCTAAGCCTTGCCCTCCCCAGAGGGTAAGCTCCCAGCCCATGAGACTCTTGTGTCTCGAGCCTTGACACAATGTCAGGCCCCTGATGCCTGTCTGCAGCTCCCGCGACCGCGGGGAAGGGTAAAGAAAGGAGCGCCTACGAATTGTTTGCTTTACAAACGGGAGCTCATCTGACCCTCATGACCACCCTGGGTCATCTGCGCTTTTTATCAGGCTCGTTTTAGGGAAGATGAAACCAAAGCAGGCAGGGTGGCCCGGCTGCCCTACCACATAGAGGCTCGACCGCAGCCAGGTCTGCCGGGCCACCTAGCAACCTCTAGCAGGCAAGAGCTCTGCCAACAGGTCTCTTCCCACTCTGGGCCATGTCACCCTCCGACCCTCCTACTAAGTAAAGTGCACTGGCTCCCCATCACCTGCAGGATCTAGAAGGCCTTCATAACTGGGGCCCCTTCCTCACACTTCCACATACTCTGTGGTTCCATGACGCTGCTCTCGCAGCCCTTCCTCTGAGCACACTCCATCTTTCTTTTTAAAGAGTACTAACGACATGGAATAGGCAAGCCCTTACAGCCTGAAATAAGACCCAAGACAGGCAAATATCTTTCAAAATAGAATCTTAGTGGGGGCAGCTAAATGCATTGAGAGCCAAGCCTGGAGGTTCTGGGTTCAAATGTGGCCTCTGACACTTTCTAGCGGCGTGACTGTGGACAAGTCACTGAATCCCTGCTGCCAAGCCCTGACCGCTTTTCTGCCTTGGAACCAGCACACAGGATGGATCCAAAGATGGAAGGGGAGCAGAGGCACTTGTTCTGTGGCTCTTGGCTCGAGAAGTTGCCTGTCACTGCTGTAACACCTAACTAATGACCAAAGCACACTGGGCGGGAAGATGCCTTGGAAGTAAACTGTGGGGCTCCAACTTCAAGGTAAGGAAGGGAGCCAAGACAGTCAGTCACCGTAATTCTGATGAGGCACTTCTAACAGCCGAAATTCTGGCGAGCCTTTTCCCAAGCAGCAATTTAAGAGAGCAGGATTAAATGTGAGTAGGGCCTGCACTGCTGTCTTCTGGCCACTCCATGCAAACTGTCCAGCTCGGGCCAGGACCTCACATAAGGCACTGTCCTTCCAGAGGTCCAAGTTCCCCTTGCTGCAGGGGAGACTCTGGGCCTGTTTCTGCATGGGGCTAAGTGGGGGTCATCACAAAGGTCCCTGACCCCGCTAGGCTACCTTTGCCAGGCCTCGGGAAAACTAGCTGAAGCCAGGCACACCAGGGATCTCGGCTGCTGTGTGGAAGCACAGAAATGATCCGCAGAAGGATCAGGACCAGAAGGGAGCCCCAGCTCTCTGGGCATGCCTGGAGGAGCATCGGAGCCTGGCAAGCAGCCTTCCCAGACTCCAAGTGTCTCTTCGAGAGCCCACCATTTCTAAGGGCCCGGCCTAGCGGCACCCCCTCGCCTCCCCTGCCAAGTCAGCTGTCCACTTACACCAGTCTCCGTGCAGTCACTTTGTGGTGAAAGCTGGGGAGGAGAAGGAAAGGCACGGAGGGCCCACTTGGGATCCCGGGGCACCATGGAGGGGCTCATTTCCCAGCTCCAGGCAAGCCCAAGGGAGCTGCGGGGACAGGGAGCAAAGCTGGGGCTCCCTCAAAGCCCCGACGGCCGGTTGGAGTCAGTTGGCTCAGCCTGAGTGTTACAGAGGCCGGTGGGGACCCAAGAGATGCGCCCAACAGGCGGAGTAAAACGTGGTGCCTCCCTGACACCCAGCAAGGGACCCCGGGGACAGCCTGGAGAAGGCTCAGCTTCAGAAGGAGTCCGGCACCTCTGCTGTAATCACTGGAATTCGTTTCGGCCTGCTCAGACCCTGCCTCCCTGCCTCCCTGCCTGTCTGTCTGTCTACAGTGAAAGCATTCAGAGAAGGGGCAAAGGAGGCGTCCCGCCCTCCCGCCCCCCCCAGCCGTGCACGTGGGAGGGGCCGCCTGGGCCCCTCCCCCCAGGATGCCGTGGAGGCGGGGAGCCCCGCGGAGGGAGGGGCGCCGTGCCTGAGGACCGCCCCCGTTGCCCGCCCAGTCCCTGCCCTCACCGCCGCCACTTGCCTGCTCCGAAGAGTGGCGGCTCCCCAGGTTACGGGAACCCCGACAGCGCCGCCGGCTAGGGCCCCGGTCTCGGCCGGCCCCCTCCCGCGAGAGCCAGGCCGTCTCGCGAGACCGCCTAATCCCGCAAAATCTCGCGAGGCTAGGCAAGAGCCAACATGGCGCTCCGAGCGCGACTCCTGCCCGGGGAGTGCTCGTCGCGAGAGAGGCGGCAGCTGAACTCCAGGGAGTCTCAGTCCGGGCCAAGGAAGCGAGGGGAAGGGCGCAGGGGGCAGCATGCGCACAATGCTCCCCCCCCTCCCCGAACCCGCTAAGAACTTCCAACACCCAAGTTTTACATCAAATCAGAAGGGTTCCTACGTGTCACGTGGCCACCAGCGGCACGTAGGGTCGTGACCCAACGTGCGCGCGCCCTGCGGCCCGCCCCCAAGCGAGGCGGCGGTGGCGAGCCCAGGCGCGCGCACCCCGCCCCACGTGGGGGCTTCGCCACACAGCCATCGCCCCCTCCCCTCCCGGGATGCAGCGCGCAGCCGAATCCAGGCTCCGCGGCCCCTCCCCCGTCCTGTTCCCTCCCCATCCCCCATCGCCCTCCCCCGCCCGCCACGTGCCCCCAGCGGCTCTGTTCCTTACCTCGGGCGCCACAGCGGAGCCGACGGGAGAGAGCGGCCGGCGGGCGGCCCGAGGCCCAGGCCCAGGCCGAGGCCAAGAGGGAGGCCGCCGCCCCCGCTCCCGCCGCCGCCGCCCCCGGAAGCTCGGCCGCGCTCCGCGGCCCCTGCGCCAGCCCGCCCGCCCGCCCGGCGGCGCTTCCAGGTGCGGCCCGCCTCCCGCTCCTGCCACTTCCCGCTGTCGCCCCCTCGCCTCCTTCCGGCCCCTCCCTCCGTTCTCCCTGCTCATCCCCCTCCCCCTTCCCTGCCCCCTCCCTCTGTTCCACAGGTTCGAATCCGGAGAATGATAAAGATCCTCGTAATTCAAATGGAAACATCTGCCTAGCTGGGGCCAGGCAGCGGGTCTTGGGAAGCGCCTGCTGTGTGCCGGCACCGGGCTGGCCGCTGGGGGTGCGCATGGATTAGGTACCTACTATGTGCGGGGGCCAAGAGTGAGGTTTCTTTGAGGAGTTCCCAATACCTTCCAAACTCCAGTTTTAGCCCCCACCCACCCATAGATTCAGCGCCGGGGCCCTGCTCTCCAGAAGCTTAGCCTCTACCGCTAGGGGGCGGCACCGTGCCCAGAAGACCTAGGCTCAAAGAGAGAGGGCTCCTCCCCATGCCACCCGCCTTGGCTGGTACCTCAGGCGGGGCAGCAGGCCTCAGGACCTGCAAGAGCTTGGGATTTGAGCTCTGGGGCCAGGAGGTCAGCAACAGCACTTCCCCCCTCAGGTAAGAGCTGGCCTGCCCTGGTCAGCCAAGGAGGGCCCCAGCCGGGGGGAGGAGCAAAGCTCCGAGCACTAACTCCCTGGCATGTGGACAGCATCCAATAAAATCCATGGGAAGACGAAGGGAGCCAATAAAAGGGCGGGTCTCAAAAGAGAGCTCCTTCCCAAAGCCTAGGCACACAGGGACACGCAGGTCCCCAGATGGAGCCAAGCTCCACCTCACGGCTTCCCCAGCAGGGACCTTCATGATAAATGCTATGGCCTGGGGACACTGGACCAGGTCGGGCGTCTCTCAGCAGTGGAGGCTGCCGTGAAGGGCCCGAAGAATCATCCTCTGCAGCCCCCCGAAGAGTGGAGCCCCGGGACAGAGAAGACAACGTTGTGAAGCATGAGGCTCCCCAACGCTCCAAAGCTTTGAGCCCCCCGGGGGCTGCTGGGAAATTCTTTGGGCCTGACCTCCTCTGCAGCTCCGAGGAGGGCCAACGCACTGGTGGGGTGCTTAGCGTGTACCCCACCGCCTTCAGGTCTGAGCAGTGGCCGGCGCCCCAGCAGCCTGCCATTTCCTAAATGCACTTTGCCTTGAATAGGGCAAAGAGAAGGTAAACTCCTTGTGGGCAGGAACTCTCCTCCGCCTCTTTGGGCCCTGCACACAGTGGATGCTTAATAATTGCTGCCTCTTGGCTGGGCTCTGGGTCACTGCTTACAGGAGAGCTCGGCCTTCAAGTCTGGAGCCCTTCAAGGTAAAGGAATCTTGAATCAAGGAGTGACTGAAAAAAGGGAAAGGGAAGGGCCAGTAGGGGGCGCAGTGGATAGAGAGGGGGTCTGAACACAGGAGGTCCTGGGTTCAAATGGAGCCTTGCACACTTCCTGGCTGGGTGACCCTGGGCAGTGGTGAGGATTGCTGAAAGAAAGGGGGGGGGGGGAAGATCCTAGAAACCAACGAAGGTCACACAGCAAAACAATTGATCCAGTGGGGAGCCTTGACAGGTGCCCAAAATGGCGAGCTGGTGAGGCAGGTCGGTGGTCCGGCAGCGCCAGAAGTGGGGCCCTAATAGCTGACTGCCCCAGAAGCCCACAACAGAAATAGCGAAGCCCAGAGCACACGCCAGAGGACTCAATGTGGTGCTCCTGAAGAGCATCATCAGGTGAGAGGGCCAGTCACTGGGCATATCTATCAGGTCCCTTACGTTTTTGCCCATTGAAGAGAACCTCGCAACAACCTGGACAGGTAGGGGCTATTATTGTCTCCATTTCACAGAGGAAGAAACTGAGGCAGGCAGAAGCCACTCAGTAAGTGAAGCTGCACTCGATTCTAGGGCCTGGACTCTGCCCAGTGCCCACCACCTCCCATCAATGGATAATAATACTACCTCAATGCAGAAGGAATTATGATGAGGAGAAATTGGGGGACACAGCCCTGGGTACAATTCTGTGCCCTGAATCCGAGTCAATAAAGTGGAACCACAACGATGGGGAATAGAAAGGAAAGGGCCCATTGGGACTCAGAATCAATCTCCTTCCTCCCTCTTGAGAGAGAATCGGGAGAGAGCAGGAATTCTACTTGAGTGTCCTTCCCATCCAAGATACAATGAAAGAGAGAGGAAGCCCCATTCTTGCACCACAAAAAAAGTCTTATCCATGAAAATTTCTCTTGTAGCAACTTGGGCACCCAGAGTTCTGGGCCTGGAGAGCAATACATCTCACAGTCAGAAGAAGCCTGGACTCAAGAAGCCCTGGGTTCAAATCCAGCCTCAGACACTTCCTGACTGGATGATCCCGGCCAAGTCACGTCCCACTGTTTGCTTCCTCATCTATAAAATGAGCAGGAGAAGGAAATGGCCTGCCCCAAAACCCCCAATGGGGTCACCAAGAGTCAGACACAATAGATGGACACAAAGTGGAAATGATGAGAGCACTTCCCTCTCTGATGTGTTGTGCTTGTACCTGTCTTTGCGCACCTAGCCCTAGATCTAAGAGGCACTTAATAAATGCCTGTTTCCTGACTGACTCAAAAGATGCAGAAAATGCTTTTCACAGAATTCCACACTCATTTCTGCTAAAAAATGAAAATGAACCAAAAAAGAAACATCCCCAGAAAACCCAACAAATGTTGAGCTTTCCCTTAGTATCTATGGCAAGCAACCCGGAGGCAGTATCGTATTTAATGAGAATAAACCAAGAGACCTTTCCAATAATATCAGGGGGAAAGCAAAGATGTCCACTATTTCCACAGAATTGAAGAAGTGCTATTAGCTGTCTGGGGTTTTGAGTATTTTCTTTTCTCTTCAACTACATGCACAAACAACGGTTTTCATTTTGAGTCACAAATTCCGTCCCCAACACAACACACAATCATATAGATTTGACCTGTGCAGATCTGTAAAATACTTCTTCCATACCGGCCATTTTGGGGAAGAGAACCAAACCCCCAAAATGAAGGGCAGGACAGCTCGTGTGCTTCAGGCTGCATTCAAACTCAAGCGGAGGCTCTTTTTCTGGAGGCAGTGGTGGGCTGGCTTTCTCTGAGTCCCTGGGGAAGCTCTCTGGTTTTATTGCTATAATAATCCAAGACAAAGAAATTGAGGGAAGAGAGAATTGTTTACATTCTGCAGCTAATATGATGGTGTACTTGAAGAAACTTGGAGTCAACTAAAAATGTAACTGAAACAATTCAGGCAAAATGTAGAAGATAAACTAAACCACAGACATTTCAGCATATCACAAAGGAAGCCCAACAGGAAGAAAGAGGAAAAGTCCAATTAAAATGACAGAATACAGAAAATGCTTGGGAATCTCCCTAACAAGTCACCCAAAGAGACCCTAGGGATACACTAAATAGAAGCATAGAGCTAAAGAAAGAAAAATCCTAATTCCTCATGAGGAGGTCTAGCTAACATGAGGAAAGGAACATGAATTTCTTCAGGTCCGCACACAAGCCACTGAAGGATTGCAATGTAGAACTAGGAAAAGGAACCAAATCTCAAAAGAAACAGTGGGGCAAAGTGGGAAAGGGGCCTCCTAGTGCCAGATCTCAAACTATTTTACAAAGTAGTAGGCATCAAAGGTGGAAAGGTCGAGAGGTCTATCAGTGCAACAGACTGGGGCCAAAACATAGGAACCTACAGGCAAGTGTGCAGTGAAGGCAAAGACCCCAACTCTTGGTGCAAGTACTCCCTATTTGACCAAAATTCCTGGGGAAACGAAAGCAATCCAGCAAAAATCCAGTTTAGGGTATGTCATCATGGAATCTAGAAGTCCCCAAACGTGTAGCTTAGAGGGATTTGGTGATCCCCAGTTTATTTAGTTTGGAGGCAGAAACCCCAGGTTTGACCTTGTCATGTGAAAGTTCCTCCCTGAGGGAAATTCCTACTTCACTGGTCTCAGGCTAACAATAGACTATCCTGTCCTTTGGGTGGGAATAGCTAATCCCATCAGAGGCTAAGTATCTCTTTTCTCCCAATGGTTTCTCCCCCTAGGCTAAAGTCCTTACCCAGGTGGCCTGGCCCTAGGCTGGGTCTTTTCCTTTTTGTGTCCCCAGCTAGGGGTGTATGGGGTGCTCAGGGAAGAGTAATATCTTTGGTATGGAGGGCTTGTCATGCCCTCCTAGGGCAGCTCTCCAGCCTCTGACCCTCACCTGACACCTAGCTCTCACTTGTGGCTCCTAGTAGCTGCTAGCATGCGGCAGTGGCCACACCCCAAGCAATGGCTTCGACAGGCCGGCTAAACCTTGTGAGGGTAGCCATCGGGTCGTCGACCCCTGGTGAACCAGGGCTTTGCTCACCCAGCATGTGAAGACTGCTTTGGTGGAACAGGTGGAAGAAACCAACAACAAGTTTCATCTGCTGAGATGGCGACGCAGCAAAGCACTGTGGAGTGCTCAGGGCGTGTTGGAGCACAAAGGACAACACGGCCATCCAATGCAGCTGAGGAAGTCTCCAAGTGTAACGACTTTTTGTGCCAATGGACCCAGGCTTCCAATGCCGAGAGAGTGGGACTGTCTCTGTGCATCGACTTTTCCACTTAAATCTTCATGCACAAGTGTCTTTGTGCACAAAAACACACAAAGACAATCGTCATCCTCGGTTACCGAGAGACTACTACCACCCCAGCTAGCTCAATTGGTAGGGCATGAGGCTCTTGATCTCAGGGTCCTGGGTTTAAGCCCCACCATGTTGTGCTGAGTTGAGTCATCATCTAGCCTGGTGGTACTCCCAGGCATAAGGTCCCCAGAATCTAGGGTTTGTACCCTGAAAAAGTTGTGGTGCCAGACTCTGAGTAAAGAATTGAATACTGGACTTGTCTCTATCCTGATTCAAGATTTGGTTTTTCTGACCATTTAATAGTTCTGTGTTATTTACAAGTTAACAAGTGTCAACATGGAATCTAGGAATCCCAAACTTGTGGCCTAGTGGGATCTGATGAACCCCAAGTTTCAGGACTAGCTTATAGGTTGGAGACCCCAAAGCTTGTCCTTGTTCCCTGTTCCCATGAGAATCCACCCTGAAGGGAATCCCAGGCTGGCAGTTTGGACTGAATGGGAGACCCTCAGGGGACTGACAGTCCTAGCTGGGTGAGATAAACAGATGCTAAGGACCCTCTTTGTTTTAGGTGATCTCCCCTATTGTATTTGAACTTTTCCCAAGAAGACCCACCCCTGGGCAGGAACCATCCTTTAGTGTCCACTGTAAGCAGCCCCTTTCCTTACACCCCAGCCTCTAGCTGTGATTCCTTGAATTCATCATAAACTTGATTGTATTCTGTCAGTTTAGTTTGAACCCTCCCATTTTCTTTGTAGCTATAGTGATGTCAATCATCTTTCCCTGCCCCTGGATTCCCCAAATGGTATAGAGGTCATCAAATTCTTTTGTTCCCTGGAGTCCATCTTGCGTGCTGTCACTTCCAGGGGTCAATGACCAGAGTGGCCAGAGTTTAATCCTCAGACTCTGTGGAGTCATGTGTGGCGAGCAGCTCTGTGTTGAGGCCTCCTAGCGCTGAACCCCTTTTGCCCTTGATTAAAGAGTGATTTTGACTATTTAATAGTTCTGGGTTTTTTCCAGTTAACACAAGTCACACCTCATACCATCTACCAAGGTTGGTTCCAAGTGGGTAGATGACCTAAATATAAATTAGAAGAACCAAGAAGACATTTCTTTTTGGATCTAGGAGGAGAAAGAGTTCATGACCAAACCTGAGTAAGGAATACAGAACATAAAATGAATAATTTTGATGCCATAAAAATTTTCCACACACAAATTAAAACCACAATGTAATCAATAACCAGGAAAAAAAACTCTAGAAAGATTCTCTGATTAAGGTCTCATTCCCAAGATATGCAAGGAATGTATTTAAGCCTAAAAGAATAAGAACCAGTTTTCAAATTCAAAATGGTCAAAGGATATAAATTGACAAGTTTCAATAGAAGACATCTAAGCCATGTTAAAAAAAAAAAACACAGCCTAGTCCTCTATTAATAATTAGAAAAATTAAAATTTAAACAACTCATACTCATCAGTTCCACAAAGAGAGACGACCTAAGAATAAAGACCAATGTTGGAGGGATGATGAGAAAATGGGCATAAGGATGCCCTGCTGGTGAAGCTGTGAATTGGTATAGCCATTCTGGAACAGTCCTCTGATTATCTGGTAATACTTCCAACCCATTTAGTCTTCTCTCCCCACCTCACACTCTTCAGGAGAGAGCCAACATGATAAAAGCAAAGAACTAGAAATAAAAGAGGTCACTACCAATTAGCAAAACAAATTTTGGTATATGAATTCATGGATTACTGTTGTGGCCTAAAGGATGAGTTTAGGGAAACTGGGGAAGACTTCAGTGAACCAATATGAAGAAAAATGAGCGGAACCAAGAAAACTATTTGGGCAATAACAGCATTCATTATAAAGACAAATAACTTTGAAAGAATTAAGAACTGCGATTAACTCAATGACCAAACCTGACTCCAGAGGATCAGTGGTAAAGCACTACCCTACCTCCTGCCAGAGAGATGCAGATTGGGACTTTTGGAGGAGGTCAGTGTAGGAATTTGTTTTCTTTTATTATGCATATGAGTTACAAAGGTTTTCTTGGCAGTGGTTTTTCCACCAATGGGGGAGTTGGGTAGGTGGGGAAAGTACTTGTAATTTGAAAAAATATGAGAAGAAGAAGATGATGAAGACCAAGACAATGACCAGGAGGACAACAAAAGGAAACAATTTCATTAAAGAATGGATGGAAGTTATCTGGGAACCAGTTTTGATGCACAGGGAACTCAACGGCTAACTTCTTCCATTTTTGAAAGACATACAGAAGGAACGACAATGGCACCCTGTCATTTCAGGTTTGATTTCAGGATGAAATGGGGAACTGCCGAATCCTTAGTCAATAAAAGGAGATTTACTTAGCAAGGCTAGGCAATTAGGATACAGTGGCTCTTGGCTTCTTATATGGAAATATAACAGGAAAACTAACTACCTTCAGCCTTCATAACTTCTTCAAAATAAGAATCCATTTTAGAGCTAGCTTCAGGGCTTAAAGATAACCCTAGACATCTTGGGATTTTCCCAGGAACTAGAGGTGTGGTGGGACAGTTCCTATTCATTTTAAATTTAAACGAACTCCCAGGGAAAACAAAATTCCTGAGCCTGACTCAAGGACACAGAAAGGTGGCTTTAGGTAGATGCAGATTCAAGTATGAAAAAATCAATTCAGCAGAAAATCAATTACACTGTAAATCACGACAGTAGAAATCCAAGATAATAATTTGATCTTTTCACTTTATAACTCAACTCTGGAAGTAAAGCAATTTCTCCACATTCCAAGACTCCAAGAACCCTAATGAGATAACAACCAGATGACCTAACAACAAAGACATTATATCCCTTACTCAGTAACTCCTCTCCCAAGGGACACCAAGACTTCTGTTTTTTTGAAAATTCAGGTAAGCTGAGAGATGGTGGTCCTCCCAGCACGATGAATGTATTAGTCTAGTAGTGGCCAGTAAATTGGGGCAATGGCCTCTTTCAGTGACCACAATAAAAGCAAGTTAGGACTCACCAGACTTCACATAGTTTGGGAGAGTACAAAACTGAATAGGTAGGGAAGACAATGCAGTTGGCTACAGGGTAGACAACATCATGGGGGCTAGGAAAAATAGAATTGCTTATAACGAGGTTAGTAATCACCTCTCTCTTGATATATGGGACCCATCTACATATGGTAGGCCTTGTTAGTGGACTGAGTTAGCAGGCTCCCTAGCACCTAGAAAGATGGGTTAGGGAGATAAGACTTTCTTTAATGGTTCAAGGACAGTTCAGGGGCAATGAGTCCCTTTGAGTTAGCTTCAGGCCTGAAAGATAAGCTCAGAGGTCTTGGAATTTTTCCAGGAGCTGAAGGTGTGGTAGATAAGTTATCCCATTAATCATAACTTTAAACTAACTCAGAGGGAAAGCAAAATTCCTGAGCTCAACTCAAGGACACAAGAAGATGATTTTAGGTAGATGCACACTCAATTTTTAAAAATCAGTACAATAGAAATCCGAGGTAGTAATCATGTTGCTCTTTTCACTTTCTAACTCTACTCTGCCTCCCTCTCCTTCCCATGCCATGGAAAACCCAAAGGCAGAAGCTTGCTTTGGTGGGGATTACAGAGTGGCCGCTCTCGGTGCGATATCAGTGTTCCCACAGAGAACTGAGGAACAGAGTGCTAGCATATGTGTGGGTCCACCAATCGTAAAGCAAAGGGATTGGCATCCACTTAGGCCAGTCTGTACCAAAAGAAGTCACTTGAGGCAAAGACACAGGGATGTGAAGTGTGAAGAAGCTAAAGCAGTTTTGAGACAGCCCTCTTGGGAAATCGCCATCAAAATGAAAGTAATGAGAAAAAGAGCATTGGGGAAATGTAAGGAAGAGAGACTGGAATGCCCAAAGAGCTCCAGAGGAAAGAAACTCATTAGAGCCCTTAAGCATAAGCAGATAAACAGACACAGAAAGAAGATGGCCTTCACATCGTTTCCATGAGTCCAAACTCTGGGTATGCTCAAGAGACCATGAATTACAGCAGGATGTTCCTGAATGGTATAAGAGAGAAAAAGGAGTTGTAAAAGCAGAATTTCTGGCCTGCACATCAGAAATAATCAGAACAAAAAACAGGAAACCACAGTGGCAAGCTTGATGAGGGGTGAAGCAAAAATGACATTCAAAGAAAATAGGTTCTCTATCCAAGAAAAATATCTTGATCTCGATGGCAGAACAGAGAAAGAGAATTTAAGGATTGTGGGCTTTCTAAGATCCAATAAAATTGTAAAACCTTTATATTGTAATGCAAGAAAGAATAGCAGAAAACTGCCTGGAACTTCTGATCATAGAGAACCAAGTGACAGTTGAAAGAATCCATAGGTCACCTTCAGACCAAATCCGATGCCGCAAACTCTAACTCATAGCAGCTAGATTTGGTAATGCATAAGACAAATCAAAGACTCTACAAGCAACCAGGAGAAAGGTCTTTAGATAGTAAAGAAAGAAGGGCAGCTAGGAGAACCAGGTCTGGAGAGGGGGGAGTCCTGAGTTCAAATGTGAACTCTGATACTTCCTGGCTGTGTGACCTTGGGCACGGTTCTTAACCCCAGTTGCCTAGCCTTTCCCTCCCTTCTGCCTTGGAACTAATACTCGGTATCAATTCTATGACACAAAGCAAGGCTTAAACAAAACTATTAAGGAAAGGAAATTTCAATTAAACTCTTTCACAGCCGTGGGAAATCACAAGAAGTGTCAACATGGACATCTAGACGTCCCCAGCTTATCCAGTTGGGAGGTAGAAAGCCCAGGTTTTGACCTTGTCACAGGAGAGGTTTCCCCCTTTGCCAGACAACAGACATCCACTTCAGCTTTGGCGCAGTAGGTAGCACACATCAGTCTCGCAAGCTGAAGGTCCCGAATTCGATCCTCTAAAGGAGAGTGTGATATACTGGGACAGGCTTCTGGAGACTGTAAATGTTAAAAACCTGTAAATGCCAAACTCTGTAAAGGTTTTGGCCAAACTGTAAAGATAATTTTAGTGTTTTGACTTAAAATCTAAAATAAGTGGTCACCATGGGAAATTGCCAAATATGAAAATACCCAAGTCAGCTGGGATTTATGGAGCTTGACCGGGCATGGCCAGGATTCCTCACAAGGGGTGGGGGTGGGACAAGAGAGAGAGAGACAGAGAGGGCCCAGGAACGCTGGGCATCGATGCCCAGGCTTGCTCAGATTTCAGAGGGATCCATCCCAGTGCTGTCTCTACTTGCCCATCATCTGTACCCTCAATCCTCTCCTGGCAGCGCTTGTGATGTTTCCAAGCAGAGGGGATAGTCCTCAGCGTTGCAGTTTTCAGCTGAGTCAGGGTTTTAGACTCGTCCGAGGACCCAGCAGATGGCAACACTTGAAGCTGAAAACCCTCCCGGAGACATTTCTCAGGCGGCGGCATCGCAGCTCTGGGCTCTAGTGTTCAGGCGGAGCCAAGACTGTAACTTGGGCCGCCCCTAAGCTCTTCCCACTGGGGGAATAGAAGGGGGGGCAGTCTCCCATAGGAAAGGCTTGTGTTCATGCACACCGAGGGGGTTCTCCTACTCTTCTCCTAGTGCTCGAGGGCTCCAAACTTCCCTGTTTTTCGAGAGGAAGCTGCCGATCTAGAATTGCTCACCCTAATCAATGTGTGCTGGGGAATACTGTGAAAATTTCATCCCACACCCACAAAAAGCTATTCTCGTAGCAGGGACACTCAAGACAAACTTCAAAGAAGAGAACCGCTCTAGAACATCTATAGAAACTCAAAGAGAAGCATGTCTTGGGCACAAACTCAACTGGAATTCCCACGATACCAGGGAGCACAGTGGGCAGAGTACCAGGCTGGGGTCAGGAGGACCTGGGTTCAAGTCTGATCTTGCTTCCCATCTGCATGAGCAAATCATTTGACCCCAATTGCCTGACCCTTTCTGCTCTTCTGTCTTAAAATGTATACTTAGGTAGAAGGAGAGGGTTTTTCAAAAGAAGGATGGAAGGAAAGAACAAAAGCAAATAACAAGCGTTGAGAAATTTTTCAAGGTTTTTATTAGTGAAATGAAACAGTTAGAGCAAAGTAGGCCTCTTTTTAAAATAGATTTTCAATGTGTTTTTACATGTTTCAATAAAGTTTTGTTGTATTTTAAAATGTTACAACTATTCTTGGCTCCAGGATTCCTCAGAAAGGAGCGCCATCGAGACGTGCCTCCACGCAGAGTTGGCCAACACCCGCAGGAGAGGCGACCCTGGAAAGAACTGGAAACGCGACCAACAGGATGGAGCAAAAGCAACAAAGCCTCGTACAAGCAAACGAGAATGACTCCAAGAAGGCAAATGAAGTCCGAAGCCTGGACGTAGGGAATACGAGATATCTCCTGGCTAAAACCAATGACCTAGAAAACAGATCCGAGAGAAAAAACCTCCAGAGCCACCGTGGGATCTGCATGCCGGACCGAAACGAGAAGCTGGGCAGAAACTGGGGAAGATGGCTGCCCGAGTCCCCGAGACGCAGAGAAGGAAGCCACTGGTGGCCCCCTGAAAGAAAGCCCAAAGAAACATTCCCACGAACATGACAACCAACATGGAAAGCTTGTAAGCCGAAGGAAAAAAATACTGCAAGGAGTCAAAGAATTTGGGCATGAGAGAGCGGTAGCCAGAATCACATATTAGCAGCTACCACTAAAGAGCGGAGAGCTTGGAATATAATACTCGAGAGGGCAAATGAGGAGGCACCAGGGCGCCTTAGTGGATGGAGAGCCAGGCCTAGAGATGGGGGGTCCTGGGTTCAGATCTTACCTCAGACGCATCCTAGCCGTGTCCCTTGACCCCCACGGCCTAGCCCTGACCACTCTTCTGCCTTGGAGCCCATGCACAGTACTGTTTCTAAGATGGAGGGTGTTTTCAAAAGAAGGGGGAAAGGGTGGTGAATGATTAGACTTGCCACCAAGAATAACTTACTCAGCAAAACTGACTCCAAGCCTACAAGGGGAAAAGGGCTGCCTAGGGACATAGAGGATTCCCGGCATTCCTGAGGAAAATGGCAGAGCAGAGCTGCAGGGAGATCTTGAAGGGAGGGAAACGTGGGTGAATCAACGGGTCAGCTCTAATAGTGAGGCAACGTTGGGGAGTGACTGAATGAGCTTAAAGGGAAGACTAGACACCCGGGCAAGGAGAGCGCAATGGGGGGGGGGAGGGGCTGCAGGGAAATGATGTCACATGGTCAGGGAGGGGCGGGGGGGGGAGGGGCGGTCCATCTGGAAAGGGAGGAAGGGGTTGGGATTCGGCAGCTGGCGCTGGAGGAGTGGCCACGGCTGCACTTGGAGAACAGAGCGGTGGCTGGGCAGGCAGGACAGAAGGGAGGCGGGGAGGGAGCGGAGTCCGAACCGTGTTGCCAAGTCAAACAATTCTGAAGGGCTTGAAACTCTGATGGCTAGACTGGTGCCCTTTCTTTCTGACTGGAGGGGGGGAGGGGCTGCTCAGGAGAAAGTAGGCAGATTTGGGCTTGCTGGGAAAACGGCATTTCCATTTGGGAGAGTCCCGAGCTCCCTTCTGGGCAGCCGTGGGGGGGCCCTGGGTGGGGCGCCAGCTTTGGTGCGACCCCTCAAGGGGGCAGACACCAATGAAAGAAACGCTCCAGGGAGGATCGCGGGCGCCGGGCAGCTTCTGCCTTCGAGGCCCTCCTCATCCGCCAGAAAAAGACAGCATGTAAAGGGGAGCTAGAAAGTGGGGTGGGGGTGGGGCAGTGAAGGGTGGGGGGCGCTCTGCCAGGGTCCTGGAAGGGAGAACTGAGGAAAGAGCAGGCAAAAGCACCCCTGAGGACAGCGGCAGAACGCCAGAAGAGAGAGAAGGAAGTGGCAGCCCGGCGTGGCGGCGGAACAGAACCACAGGGCCAGGCTCAGGCGGAAAAAATGATCACGTTGGCCAGATCAAGACACAGCGCATAGCCCAGAGAACACAGGGTGGTGCGAGGCCGGGAAAACAGCGCAGAATCCCCCGCCGGATCCTGCCGCAGGAGGCAGACAGACAGACAGAAAACACCCCAAGCCCCAGGATCGACGTTCCTCCGTGCTTTGCAGGGAAGGGGAAGAGATCCTCCGAGCTTCCGGCAGGCAGAGATTACTTACAGCCAGCCGAGGAGGAGGACAGGATCAACTAGACCATCCTTGTTTTTATTATCATGCAAAGCCCACTTCCGCCCTGGTCACTGCTGGGAGAAACACAAACCCGACCCCCAAGAGAGTCCGGAACATGGGGCTGAGAGAGAGCCTGGAACACACGGCTAAGAGAGAGCCTGGAACACGCGGCTAAGAGAGAGCCCGGAACACGCGGCTAAGAGAGAGCCCGGAACACGCTGCTAAGAGAGAGCCCGGAACACACGGCTGAGAGCCCAGAAAACGTGGCTGAGAGCCCAAAACACACGGCTGAGAGAGAGCCCGGAACACACAGCTGAAAGCCCGGAACACGGCTGAGAGACAGCCCAGAATACATGGCTGAGAGACAGCCCAGAACACACGGCTAAGAGAGAGCCCGGAACATGCGGCTGAGAGACAGCCCGGAACACGCGGCTGAGAGACAGCCCGGAACACGTGGCTGAGAGACAGTCCGGAACACACAGCTGAGAGAGAGAGCCTGGAACACACGGCTGAGAGAGAGCTCGGAACATGCAGCTGAGAGCCCAGAACACGCGGCTGAGAGACAGTCCGGAACACATGGCTGAGAGAGAGAGCCTGGAACACACGGCTGAGAGAGAGCCCGGAACATGCAGCTGAGAGCCCAGAACACGCGGCTGAGAGACAGCCCGGAACATGTGGCTGAGAGACAGTCCAGAACACGTGGCTGAGAGAGAGCCCAGAAAATGTGGCTGAGAGACAGCCCGGAACACACGGCTGAGAGACAGCCCAGAACACGCGGCTGAGAGAGAGCCCGGAACACGTGGCTGAGAGAGAGCCTGGAACACACGGCTAAGAGAGAGCCCAGAACACGTGGCTGAGAGAGAGCCTGGAACACACGGCTGAAAGCCCACTCCCGTCCGCACTGTGTGACTCCGGCAGAGCTTCCCCATCATCAGTCCTCCAGAATTGGCCCAGATCATTGCATGGTGACCGCAGCCATGTTTTCCCATTGGATCCTCCTACAATATGGCTCCCAGCATAGAGACAACGAAGATGTCTGCCACAGAAGCCCAGAACACCTCCAACATCCACTGGGCTACTTTCCTGCTCTCTCATAATAGACACTAAGTATTGGTTCCAAGGCAGAAGAGCAGCAAGGGCTAGGCAATGGGGTGAAGTGACTTGTCCAGGGTCACCCAGCTGGGAAGTGTCTGAGGCCAGATTTGAACCCAGGACTCCCATTCCCCAGACCTGCTCCTCTATCCACTGAGCTACCCAGCTGACTAGGAAGTTGACTTGTGAAGAACAATCGCCCTTTAGAAAATTTGGGAGAAAGTGTTACCCAGAATAAGAAATGCCCCAACTTCTCTGAGCCAGGTTTTCCTGGTTCCATGCTGGACTGAGGACATCACAAAAGGTGGCCAGAGGCTGAGGTGACACAGAAGAGTTTTGCTGGGGACGGCTGTCCCACTGAGCTGAAGACAGAAACACAGAGTCAGTCCACAGTCCACAGGGCATCCCATGCTCTGCCAGCCACTGTGCCAAGGGCCGGAGATCCAGAGGCAAAAGGGGACCCTGCGTTCGAGGAGCCCCCGCCATGGCCGAGACACGACATCGGAACAGGGCAGGGCAGGAGAGAGCACGCACGATAAGGGAGATCAATCAGGAAAGGCTTCCTGGATAAGGCAGGATGTTAACTGGGACTGGAAAGGAAACCAACTGGGAAAGAGGGAAAGCTATGGAGGGAGACAATGACAGGAGGAAAGGCAGCCAGGGAGAGACTTAGGGGTGAGAGGTGGAGGGCCTTGAACGAGGAAGAGCAAGGAAGCCAGTAGGAGTGGGGCGCAGAGTAGGGGGAAGGCGTAAGCCTCGAAAGGCAGGAACAGCAGCTCTGACTGCCCAACGGAGGTTCTTCTGTTGGATCCTGGAGATGATCAGGAGCCCCTGGAGCTCATTGGAAAGGAAGGTGACAAGGTCAGGTGCTCCAGGTGCAGAGATCGAGCAGCGAGCTGCTGCCGAAGGGATCTAGGCACAAGGTGACGGACCAGGGTAGAAGCGGTGCTGAAGGGAAGAAGAGGCTCTGTTTGAGAGAGAAAGGACAAGCCTGGCAACGGAGGGGATGGGAGAGGGGGAGGGAGAGTGAGGCAAGCCCAAGTGATGAGCCAGGATGGACAGGATGTGATCCCAGGAAGGGGGAGGGCTGGGGAGGAAGGGCCTTTGGACGTGGCAAGCTCAGTGTGGCGACTGAGCATCCAAAAGACAGGTGACGGAGATGTGAGGCTGGCACTGGGCAAGCAAAACTGAGGATTCAGGGAGGAAAGGCGATGGGCCGGCACTTGTGCCTGTAGTTCACAGGCACCGTAGCTCGCTGCACAATGGTCTTGGGAGGGAGATGCTCTCATTAGCCCCACTTCGCACTTGAGAAAGGGATACAATGGCGAAGGGACGCGCCCAACGTCCCTGAGCCAGGAAGGGTCCACAGCCAAGACTTAGAGCTCAGGTTTCCCTGGCTGCTGGCCCAGGGCTCCGCCCGGATGCCCGGTTGGACTCGACACCAGAATCCCTGGGCACCAACGACATCGCTCCGGACAGAGCCTGAGGAAGCCCACGGGAGCAGGCGGGACCCAGAAAAGGAGAGGGAGCTCGAGAGGAGGAGGACCCGGGCAGAGCAGGGTCAGGACAAGCTAGAGTGAAGGGGACGCTCCCCAGAAGGAGAGGGTGCACGTCCGCACGCCAGAGACCGCCGAGAGCGCAAGGAGGCTGAGGCCCGAGGAAAGGCCACTGGGTTTGAAGGCTGATAAAAAGGTTCACTTAAAGGAAACGAAATCTGATTCCCCCTTTTCAGAGCTAGTTTCCCTTTAAGTGAACCTTTTTATCAGCCTTCAAACCCAGTGGCTTTCTCGGGCCTCTGCCTCCTTGCCGCCTCTCGGACGGCCCTACTACTGGCCAAAGCTGCGGACGATCAGCACCCCTCTACTACTGGGAGCCAGTTCTAGCCTTGAGGAGACTCGAGAACCTGAGCTCGAGGAGAAGACAAGGACACCCGGAGCTGATTTGGAGGGCTGGGGGGGAGAGGTCAGAGGCTGGGGGGGGTCAGAGGTTGGGGGGTCAGAGGCTGGAGGGGGTCAGAAGCTGGGAGGGTCAGAGGCTGGGGGGGGGGTGATAGAGGAAAATTGGAAGGAAAACAGTGTCCGAGTCCAGACTCGACTTCTTGTGAAGGCCGGAAGAGCAGAGTCCAGGACGGAGGAAGAGCGTGTTGGCTCCGGAAGTAGGAAGTGAAGGCTTAAATGCCTGGAGAAGGGAAATGAGGACGGAACTGGGCAGGCGGCTGAACGCTGGCCAACTAAACAAAGCTGTGCTTCAGCCAAAAGGGAAAGGACTTGGGGTCGGGACTAAGAAGGAAGCTGGCCACGGCCGGACGAGGTGCTCAACAGGAGCAGGCCGAGGAGCCCGGCGGCAGCACCGCGAGGGCCTTACCTCCGGCCCTGGGCCTGGGCCCATCCTCGAAGAGCCGCACGGGCTGGCCTAACGCAGGGGGACGGAACAGGAGGAGGAAGTCTCCGGGCTGGCAGAACGGGAGCCACGCGTTCCTCAAAAGACAGAAGGACGACCTTCGGCTCTCATGGGACGCTGGGTGGGCAGAAAGAAGGCGCCCACAAGAGGAAGGGAGGCCAGAGAAACGAGTGCGAGGTCCTCCGAACTGGAAAGATGACTTGGGGGGTTCTCCCTGGCGGGGAGCAGCGAGACCTCTGAGGACGAAGCCTCCAGGCACGATGGCTCCCGGCACTCGGAGGGGCAAGAAATCGCTGCCTAAGGGCCGGCACCCTCTCCCCGCGCCACCTGGCTGCCTAAGCTGGGCACGTGCCCATTGCCACCGACTCATCCCCGAATCTGCCTTTACTCGAGTGGCTCGGATCCAGGATTCGGTTTGGAAGGGTCCTCTGAGTGCTTTCCAGTTCTCAAGCAAAAAGAGGACCTGAAGGACTCACACCTACACACAAACTCAGACACACTCACGTGCACACACTTACACACAGGCACACACTCAAACACATGCACACAGACAAACACACACATGCACACACAGGCATACACACATACTCAGACATGAACACACTTGCACACACATTCACACAGCCATTCACACTCATATGCACAGTTACACACAAACACAGTACACACTTGCACGTGCACTCGCACACAGGCACACACTCACACATGCTCAGACACACGTACACACTTGCACACACATTCACACAGCCACTCACACTCATATGCACAGTTACACACAAACACAGTACACACTTGCACGTGCACTCGCACACAGGCACACACTCACACATGCTCAGACACACGTACACACTTGCACACACTCACACAGCTGCTCACACTCACAGCACACAGATACACATTCACACTCGCACACACTCACATGCACACACATACACACAGAATTCCCATTCAGTAGCACCAGGAGAGCAGCAAGGAGCAGCATGGCCTTCTGGGAGAGCCTCCAGGATTCCGGGCACCCACGGGGACAGGCCAGGAGCAGCTCAGGGCGCCCCAGGTTCCTGCCCTCCAGGCACTTCCGAAGGCTCTGCTGGAGAGCTCTTTGGGGCCCGGCCTCCAGGAGGGGGCATCTCAAGGGGGAGGGGGCGGCCGGGCCAGTGGAGTCACAGGGCTGCCCAATCAGCAAGGTCTTTCCAGGAATGGGTGTGGGCGAGATGGCTGCTCCCAGGCTCCATGGGGAAAGGGGGGAGACAGAGGATGCACTGAGGGGTTGGCCAAATGGCTCTGCCCCAGGGGGAGGCTCTGGCCCCCGCACTTGGCCCCAGTGGGCTCGCCATGGAACTTGACGGGAGAAGCACCGCGTCCAGGAGGGCGCCAGCGATGGATGCGCAGAGCCTTACTTTCACTCCCTGGAGCAGTGCTTCTTAAGCACCTACTGTGCGCCAGGCCCTGGACGAGAAGCCCAAAGACAGCCCCTGGCCCGGGAGGGCTCTGTCCAAAGCAGGCTCCGGACGATCGTGACCAGCAGGGGGATGAAGCTCAGAGCCGGAGGGTCTTGGCAAGCCAGCGGCCTGCCATCAGGACCAGGCCCAGAGCATGGGGAGGGAGGGAGGAGCCTGCAGGGCCAGAGGGAGCTCTGAATGCCAGCGTTTCCTGGCTCGGGGGCTGCCCTCCAGGAAGACGCCCAGGGGGCTGAAGACCTCCCAGCAGGCCCCACACTGGGCTAGGTATGGAGGGGCTGGACCAGAGAGAAGGGGCTGTGGGACAGAGTCCAGCTGATCCCGCTCGCTGGGCAGAGTGATGCAGAAAGGCCTCCCTCAGCCTCTTCTTGGCCCGGCTTGGGCATCCTCACTTCCCAGCCGCAGGATGGCCCTGACTGCACTCCGGCCCTCGCTCCCTTTGGCCTCCCCACCGTCTGCCCCGTCTCTTCTCTCGCTCTTCTGCTCTCCAGGCCAAGCCCTGCTCCCGCCCAGCGCCCGATGCCCCCTCCGCTCCCCCTTCTCTCTCCCTTTCGGGGTGCTTTTCCACCCTTCCTTGCCAGTCCCTCGAGGATCCCCAAAGCAGTCAGCAAACCTTTGTGAAGGGCTGCCACGTGCTCGGCTCTGGGAAGGCAGAAAGAGGCCAAAGGCAGTCCCTGCCCTCCGGGGGCTCCCAGTCCAATGGGGGAGGCATGAGCCAACCATGCCTCCAAATGGGCCACGCTGGCCGCCTGCCACCTGCCCTGGCCCCACAGGGGGAGCAGCAGAGGTCTTGACCACATGTGGGGAAAAGGGCCAAAGTTACTGGTGCGGGTTCAACTGGGTCTCAAGCTTAGCTTTGTAAAGATTAAAATTTAGGGGAAACTGAGGCAGGTAGAAATTAATTTCTCTCTGCAAGGAGTATTATATTTTTTGAGGTTTATTAAGGATTAAAGAGAATACAGGATAAGGAAAACGTGCCTAGGCCAGAGGCCTAGACAAGACCTCACCTACATTATGGAAAGAGCCATGTCTGCTCCAAAACAGAAGTCCAAAAACAATGAAAGAGAACTCAAAAGCCTTTGCAATCAGCTTAAGTGCCTTCTCGATCTCGCCCACCTCAGAATTCCGTGAGATTACAAAGCATTTTGGGGATGTGGAGCAAGGACTTGTGGGGATTGAAGTCCAGAGTTCAAATCTCAATTTTACAGCTTCTAGTCACAAAGCATGATTCTAGATCAGAAATCCCTGGAAAAGAGGGAGGCTGGGGCACGTCCGACTTCTCCTCTGAGCCAGCCTTCCTTCTGCCTTCGCATCTGCAACCCAGGGCAGCCCTGGAGGTCAGGGGCTCCGCACAGGCTTCTTTAGCTGCATCTCCAGAGGAGCTGGGAAGGTCAGGAGTCCGAGTGGAGCAGGGCGAGCCAACGGCCAGAGGAAATGCCCAGCATCGAGGCTCCCCGCACAGCCAGGAGGCTGGGCTTGCTGGACCACCCAGAGGTGGAAGAAGCCTGGAAGGGAGAGGGAGGCAGGTGAGGAAGGGCTTCGGTCGCCAAGCGGAGGGGGTGATAGGGAGCCCTGGGGGTGATTGAGTGAGAGAGTGACACAGTGAGACAAATGTCAGAAAATCTGCCACAGATGCTTCACGTGACATGCAGTGGGAGCAGAGACCAGGTAGGAAAAGGCAATCTCTGCCAGGAAATGGGAACTTCCTAGTTCATAGAACTCATAGAAGAGCCCCTTCTGGCACTGGATACAGAGCAACTCCAGTTCTCCTGGCTTTGCCTTTTATGGTCCCTTGGTGGGGGCGGGGGGGAGCTCCCCCAGTCCAATAGCCAGCAGGCTGGCACCCCTGAGCCAAGTGGACAAAGGGCCTGCTCTGGTCTGGCCAGCCCCACCCAACACCAGCCAGAGGCCCAGGAGAGTCTCTCACTCCAGGCTAACAGCCAACAAGCCTCTTGCCCAAGCAGCAGCAGGAAGTCCTTCATCCTGAAGGGTCCCCAACAAACACCCCCCCACACACTGCTGAAAGACAGCCCGGCCTAGGGATTGGGGTCAGCCTGAGCACGATGGACACAGGCTGGCTGGGTGACCAGCAGGCCACTCCAACCTTCACTCACCTGGCAATTCATGAAGGTGGTCAGTCCTGGACCCAGCTGCGACAGAGATTCCACATTGGGAGGGTCCTCTAGCTCCACACCGGCTCCCCTCACCATCAACTTCCCCCATCCCAATCAGTGCAATTTGGGATTTTAAAGAAAGAAGGATTTTTAAAAATCAAGTTAAATTAGGCTTTGGGGGCAAAGGTTGGCAACTCTACCCTAACTAAGAAGTGAGGCAGTGGGTTTGACTGGCTTCCCAATGGAACATTACCATGGTAACCAGCCCAAGGCTGCTTTCAAATGTCCATCACAGAAAAGGTCCACAGCCAAAAATAGAGAAATGAAAGAAATGCATGTTCAAAAGACCACCCAGCCCCTCCTCTGCTACTCTCTGGGGCATTTAGCTTGGGAGATGCAAGTGGGCCGTCCCCTCCCATCCCCTTTTTAGTTTGTTCAGAGACCGTCCATGGCCTGAGCAGGACTCCAAGCAGGTCCATTTCCATTTGGGCACTCTAGCTCCGGCCAAGAAGCTCGCTCATATGTGACTGAGGGCCTTCCCGCATTGGGGCCATCACTTCTCAGCCTGACTTCCATCTTGCCAGGGGACTTTGATAACTCTGGGAGAGCCAAGCCTAGAGACAGGAGGTCCTGGTTTCAAATCCATCCTTCAACACTTCCTAGCTGGGTGACCCTGGGCAAGTCCCCTAACCCCCATTGCCCAGCTCTTGCTGCTCTTCCACTGTGGAACCAGGCAATGGAAGATTTGATCAAAAACAAAAATGAAGGCTGAACAGCAACCATTTCCATTTGCAGGTTCAGGCCAGACGGCCATGTCTTATAATCAGATGACTTGCTGGCCATCTAGGGAGGAACCTGAAGGGCCCAGAGGCTCCTTGGGTGGCTGTGTGGGCAACAGGCAGGGGGGAGCAGAGAAGAACAGGCCATCATGATGGTGGTATCAGTGGCCAGAAAGGGAGGGAGGAGGAGTCTACAGGTAAAATGGACAGGATGCAGCTCCTGACGGAGGGCACGAAGTCAGCTCTCTTTGGCCATATCAAGTTTGAATTGCTGACACCGTTGAGTCATTCCTGTTGAACTGGTGGGGAGGAGCCATCACTATCATTTCCATCTTACTTAGGAAGAAACCAGCTAAGTGACTTGGCCAGGCTCTCACAACTTGGGGTCTGAGACTAGATTTGAACTCAAGACTCAGGTCTTCCTGACTCCAGGCTGGAGATGGCCAAGAGAGATATCCCAAAGGGATCGACTATGCTTAGTGGTCAAGAGACATCTAGGGATGAATACCAAAGGCCACTGGGTAGGACCTGGAAAAGAAGGCCACAGAACCAATGGAGGCTGATGTCTACAGCCCTGGAGAAACTGTAGAGGCTAGGGGGAAAGGCCAGAGGCTTTACTGGTAGCCATTGAGAGAAGAGCCAAGCACATGCACGGAGGTCGGGGATCCCAAGGATGTTAAGGCTGAGAAGGGAGGGAGCCAGCAGGTGTAGACTCAGGGCACCTCACGGGTAGACGCATTGATGGGAGTCTGGCTGTGGAGGTGGAGACTCCCAGGTTCCACAGAGAGATGAGAAGAGCTGAGGCAGCCCTTGGAGCTGTAAAATTATTTAGTTTCTCTGCTAAAAGTGTTATATTTTTAGAGGCTTATTAAAGATGATTAGAAATCAAGGATGCAGAAAGACAAAAGAAGAAAGCACGTGCCTAGGCACGGAGCCCGTTCACAGCCGCTTCCAGCTGCCCGCGGGTGCTTAGGAGCGGAAGCAGAGAGAGCCCAAGTAGGCAGTACAGTCAGTTCAAGCGCAAATGTTGTTCTCGGCCCAGTGGGGATCTCGGGGGAGATTACAGGGCATTCTGGGAGGTGCCGAGGACTTCTGGGGGTTGAAGTTCAATCTCCATTTTTACAGGGCGCACCAGCATTTCTGCAGCGCTTTAAGGAGGCTCAGCATCCTCGCTCGCCTCAGCTGCTGAAAGAAGATGTGACAGAACCTGGCTCTGGACAGCAAGATGACCTCTAAGGGCCCTCTCAGGAGCCAGGAAGGCCTCACCTCAGTTTGCTCAGCTAAAAATGGAGATAACAACAGCACTTCTCACCCAGGATTGCTACGAGGCTGCAGAGGGTTGGTCAGCTATGTGGAGCACTTTGCAAGCCTTCAAGGGGCTTACAGATGCTGGCCATTACCAGAGAAGGTGGGATACCACTGGCTGTTTAGAAGACAGACTTGTGAAGAAATCAGTGGCCTGGACAAGGGGTCCCCTTTGGTGTAGAGCACATCATACTCCAGAGGCAGTATAGGGTAAAGGGCAGAGTTTCTTGGTCCAGAAGACCCAGGTTCAGGTCCTGCCTGCCTCTGACCATGCTGGCTGTGTGGGTGGGCAACTGAGAGCAAGTGCCAGTGGGCACTGGCAGCAGGGGGGGTGTCTTTGTTTGGGTCTTCCCTGGACCAATGCAATCACAGGTCCAGTCCCCTCCTACCACCCCAGGAGAGTCCAAGCAAGAGGGCACTCTACGGCCCAGACAACATTTTTTTAAATAGACATTTGGAAAATTTATTTAATTAGTTAATATAGAATATTTTTCCATGGCTACAAGATTCATGTTCTTTCCCTCCCCTCCCTCCAACCTCCTCCCATAGTTGACATGTACTTCCACTGGGTTTTACATGTGTCCTTGAACAAGACCTATTTCCATAATGTTGATGTTTGCACCAGGGTGATCGTTTACAGTCCACATCCCCAATCCTATCCCCACCAAACCACGTGATCAATCCTATGTTTTTCTTCTGTGCTTCTGCTCCCACAGTTCTTTTTTGGGATGTGGATACATTGTTTCTCCGAAGTCCCTCAGGATTGTCCTGGGTCATTGCATTGCTGCTAGTAGAGAAGTCAATTGCATTCAATTGTGCTACAATGTATCAGTCTCTGTGTACAATGTTCTCCTGGTTCTGCTTCTTTCACTCTGCATCACTTCCTGGAGGTCCTTCCAGTTCACATGGAATCCCTCCACTTTATTATTCCTTTTAGCACAATAGTATTCCATCACCAACATATACCACAGTTTGTTCAGCCATTCCCCAATTGAAGGGCATCCCCTCATTTTCCAATTTTTGGCCACCACAAAGAGTGCAGCTATGAATATTCTTGTACAAGTCTTTTTCCTTATTATCTCTTTGGGGTACAAGCCCAGCAGTGCTATGGCTGGATCAAAGGGCAGACAGTCTTTTAGCGCCCTTTGGACATAGTTCCAAATTGCCCTCCAGAATGGTTGGATCAATTCACAACTCCACCAGCAATGCATTAATGTCCAACTTTGCCACATCTCCTCCAGCATTCATTACTTTCCTTTGCTGTCATGTTAGCCAGTCTGCTAGGAGTGAGGTGATACCTCAGAGTTGTTTTGGTTTGCATCTCTCTGATTATAAGAGATTTAGAGCACTTTTTTCATGCACTTATTAATAGTTTTGATTTCTTTGACTGAAAATTGCCTGTTCATGTCCCTTGTCCATTTATCAATTGGGGAATGGCTTGATTTTTGGTACAATTGATTTAGCTCTTTGTAAATCTGAGTAATTAAACCTTTGTCAGAGGTTTTTATGAAGATTGTTTCCCAATTTGTTGCTTCCCTTCTGATTTTAGTTACATTGGTTTTGTTTGTACAAAACCTTTTTAATTTGATGTAATCAAAATTATTGATTTTACATTTTGTGATTTTTTTCTAGCTTTCTTGGTTTTAAAGTCTTTCTTTTCCCAAAGATCTGACATATAGACTATTCTGTGTTCACCTAATTTGCTTATAGTTTCCTTCTTTATGTTCAAGTCATTCACCCATTCTGAGTTTATCTTGGTGTACGGTGTGAGATGTTGATCCAAACCTAATCTCTCCCACACTGTCTTCCAATTTTCCCTGCGGTTTTTATCAAATAGTGGATTTTTGTCCCAAAAGCTGGGATCTTTGGGCTTATCATAGACTGTCTTGCTGAGGTCACTTATGCCAAGTTTATTTCACTGATCCTCTTTCTGTCTCTTAGCCAGTACCAACTTGTTTTGATGACCGCTGCTTTATAGTATAGTTTGAGATCTGGGACTGCAAGGCCCCCTTCCTTTGTATTTTTTTTTCATGATTTCTCTGGATATCCTTGATCCTTTGTTCTTCCAAATGAACTTTGTTATGGTTTTTTCTAAATCAGTAAAAAAAATTTTGGAAGTTCAATGGGTATGGCACTGGCAGACAGTCTTTTAGTGTAAAATTGAGATTTGAACTCTGGACTTCAATCCCCACAAGCCCTTGCTCCACTTCCCCAAAATGCTTTGTAATCTCACGGGAATTCTGAGGTGGGCTGAGATTGAGGAAGGATTTAAGCTGGTGGCAAAGGTTTTTGAGTCTCTTTTTGGACTTCCGTTTTGGAGCAGACGTGGCTCTTTCCATAATGTAGGTGAGGTCTTGTCTAGGCCTCTGGCCTAGGCATGTTTTCCTTATCCTGTATTTTCTTTAATCCTTAATCCTTAATAAACCTCTAAAAAATATAATACTCCTTGCAAAGAGAAACTAATTTCTACCTGCCTCAGTCTCCCCTAAATTTTAATCTTTACAGTAGCATCTTTTGGGCAGAGTTCAAAATTACTGCCCAGACATTTGCCAGAGCTCTGCCAATAGCAGAGACAAATTACTCTGTGAGTGTCTTGGTTCTCATTTTGCCTTTAAAAATGCGGGGAGGGGGGCAGCTGGGTAGCTCACTGGATGGAGAGCCAGGCCTAGAGACAGGAGGTCCTGGGTTCAAATCTGGCCTCAGACACTTCCCAGCTGGGTGACCCTGGGCAAGTCACTTAACCTCCATTGCCTGGCCCTTACCACTCCTCTGCCTTGGAACCAATACACAAGACTGATTCCAAGAGGGAAGGGAAGGGTTTAAAAAAAATGCAAAGGAATCAACAGGGGAAATTGGACTCTGCAGTCAATTTTGAACAATGAAGAAGAGGACCTGGGGCAAACCATGGGGAGACTTGACCACTATCCCTTCATGTTGATGACTGAAGGGAGGAAACCTGGACAAGGTCTGCCACATCCCCAAAGAGGGTTCAAAGAAAGAGGTTGGGAGGAGCCCACCGTGAAGCTAAGTCACTTGGGTCAGACATCCTCGGTCCCAAGAGGACTCCTGGGTGCGATGTGAGGAAAACCGCAGAGATCAGGTGAAAAGTGACAAGGGAACATGCTAGTCTTTGGGGCCCAACTTACAAAAGCGAGGCTCGATTGAGCGGGCAAGCCAACAGTCCAGAAAACAGATGAGTGAGGCGACAGCAAACGAAGAAAGGGGGTTCTTGGCATCGGGAAACAGAATCTCGGCGTGAAAGGCAGCCAGGCGGAAGGACTGCTCCAAGGAGATGAGAGGCAGAAATGACAAGGATCCTGGAGAAGGGAGAAGAGTCAGAGGGAAGACCCTGTTGGGCAGAGGCATAAATCGGCAGGAAGTTTTGGCAAACATGGACAAGTGGACTGGCCGACACCTCAAGCAGACCATCCAGTGACAGGAGAGAGCAGCCATCCCTGGGTCTGAGGCAGCGAGGGACTGACCTTTGGCCTGTGCTGTCAACATTCTTGTCAAAGATCTGAAGAAAGGCAAAGATGGCCCCCTTTGTCCGTTGGCTGGGAGAGCCCACAGCAGCCAACAGGGCTGGGCGCCAGAACGTCTTGGCAGCTTTCCGGAGGGGAAACAACAGGGCCGAGGCGAATGGATTTGATCTGTGAAGGACCTGCAGAGTTCCTGGGATCGCAGGTCTCATCAGCCCCTGCGAGAGACCTTCGGCGCACGCTGAGCTGCCCCAAAACGCTGATTGTGCCGAGAGCTTCCCTGAAGGGGGGCTGGCCTTGAAGCGAGGAAGTCCTCCATCTATGCTGAACGAAGACCAGTGGAGGGGAACGTTTGGAGAAGCAGCCTTGAAGAGGGCCCGAGCCCCCCAGGAAGCCACTGGGTGCTTCGCTGTGCGAGGGCCCCCGCCCTTCCCAGAGGCCGTTAGGACCCGTGCTCAGGGTCCTGCCACCCACCCCGCTCGTTCCGCATGATGATTCCTAGCAGCAGCAGCCAGGTGAGCTCTGGATCGCCACCAATCAGCTTTCCTAGAACCCGCAGGCCGTGGGCCACGCGGGGACCCGGCCAGGAAAAGGTTCCCCTTTTTTTCCATAAACCTCCAGAAGACTGTTTTAAAAATCACTTTATTGAGCTAGTTCAGAACATTGCTTGAGCTGGTGGCAGCCACAACTGGTCCCTCCCCCAACACGCCCGAAGGAGTCCTCCGGCGCGGCCTTGCCATCTTGCCACCCCACCAGGATGACGCGGAAGGAATGTTCACGCATGTACTACAAACGTTCCCAAGGGCCCTTGGGCTCGAGCAGCGTCGGGAACGCAGGACGCACCGGGTGCTCTCCAGACATCTGCCGGGCCCGCACCGACGGGCGGACACGTGAAGCCACAGCGATGACGACAGCTGCTGACAAACTGACACATCCGGGTAAGAAAGTGTTCGTAATTACAGAGGGTAGCGCAAGAGGAGGAAGTCCTCCCCCATCGCCCGATTTCCAGCTTCTGGCCGTGGAAGGAGGCCCCGTGGAGTCCGCCTGCTCCGAGCCGTCCGTTCACACGGCTGCCTTGGCCGAGGTCCCCCGAGCGTGGTCAGAATCACGGGATGAGGGGATGGACCACGTTTTCAAAGCAGTTTTATTTGACAAGCCTACAAAGGATATCATCGGTTTACATGTAGTAAAAAAGGATCAACGACCTACTGTCCACTGATTGAACAATCTCCGGCCACGGAGCTCGTCCCTTTCAAAATGCGACATTGGAAGGTTTCACAGTAAATTTTCTCATGAAACGCATCAACCTACGGCCGACGCTGAGTCTCGATGCGCTCGTCCACAACTGTAATGCCCGGGGGGAGGGGGACGGGGGAGGGGAAAAGCGGGAAAATACACATGCTTTCAGGAATGATTTTGTTCAATTTGTGCAAGTGGAAACGATGTTCCTTAGACGTGATTGGTTAGAGGGCCCGAGTCTCGACTTCAATCTTCTCCTCTGTCTGCAGGGTGTCAGGATCCATGGGGGCCACAGGGGGTCGCAAAATCACCTCTGGCCCTCCACCATAGATGGACTGGAGGAAATGCCAGGTTTCTTCAGAAATCTGCCCCGAGTCTGCCCCTGGGGGAAGAAGTACCCACTGAGGTTAGTGTCTCTTGCAGTCCAGCCCAGCTTCAGGCTTTACAGACAGCGAATTCAGGGAACCATCCCATTGGGCCTCTGCTACTGGAGGCTGCCACTCCTGGCCTTCCCCACACGCAAGCAAGCGCAATGGAGCTTCCAAAAGGCTTTTGACTCAAGAGGAAGAAATCAGTGACATCGTAGCTAGCCTATTTCAGCAAGAACAAGGGTGCAGGAGAGCATCCAACAAATCTAAAACACACATCTACTCAAAATAGAAAAAAAATCAATCACCCAGAGCATAAAAACCACTGGTCTCCCCACCTGGTCCAACATCTTCCACCTGCATTCCAACCCAATTCCTTTGTCCAAAAAACCATCACTGATGAAGACAAAACTGCTTTGTAGAAAGCATATTATCTATTACTCCTTGGTCGACCTTGAAGAGAGGCTAACATAAGCCCTGACCCTTGAAGATGGTGTCTTTCCACCCAACCCTCCATTGTCCATGGCCATTCATCCATCTGTCCATCCAACCTTTCATTCAGCCAACTTTCCATCCATCCAGCTGTCCATCCAACCGTCCATCCGTCCATCCATCCATTCAGCCTTCCTTCCATCCATCCATCCATCCATCCATCCATCCATCCATCCATCCATCCATCCATCCATTCCTCTGTCCACCCGTCCATCCATCCATCCATCCATCCATCCATCCATCCATCCATCCATCCATCCATCCATCCATCCATCCATCCATCCATCCATCCATCCATTCCTCTGTCCACCCGTCCATCCATCCATCCATCCATCCATCCATCCATCCATCCATCCATCCATCCACCCATCCATCCACCCATCCACCCATCCATCCATCCATCCATCCGAGAGGGCCTGGTAGCCTGGGAACAGGGAGCCCAGCGGGAGGGATCCTCCCATTTTGGAGCAGCCTTCCTCCTTGTTGGAATGTCACAACGTTCCAATAAATGACATCCAGCATGAAGACAAGAAGCCCACGTGACTAGGGAGCTCCACACAGGCAGGCGAGTGGAAGATGCTCGGCTCACCTTGTTTGAGGAGGACGTTCCCGCCCTTGTTGATGGCGATCTTAGTGTTATCGATGGGGCCGGGGGGATCTGGGGAAGCCGATGGAAAAGGTCAGTGCGATTCTCGGAGGGAGCTTGTTTGGGGGCTCAGGAAGAGGGCAGAACCGTACTAAGGGACCCGTGGTCACGGGGCTGAAGTCCTAGCAATGACGACAAATGAATGGATGCCTCGAGCCACCGTGCCCTGCCCCGGCTCCCTGGCTGTGTGTGCTCGGGCACCGGGGAGACGGGGCGAAGACTGGGGGGCAGCTCGGAGTCCAGCAGGGGTCCCAGAACCACCAAGTGGCCCATGCAGAACCCGAGCCCGGGGAGATAGTCATCCCAAGAGTACTTGGGGGTCTTCTCAGGAGCCCAGTGGAGACCCCCTCATCGGCTCCCCGTCCAGCCCTCTCTGGCCTGGCCTCCTCCAGGTCGAGACCCCAGAAAACAAGCTTCTGCGGCCCACGGAAGACGCCCCATCGCCGGGGCTGCCCACGGTCCTCTGGGATCTGGGCAAGCAGGCCGGAGGCGACCGTCCGTCGGCACTGCCAGGGCTCTGGGGAGCATCTCGGGACGGAGCGGGGGGCCCCGGCCGGCCACTCACCTCCGTCTTTGCCCTTCATGAAGCCCTCCCAGTCTCGGAACCACTGCATGCTGATGCAGAAAAACGCCGCCGGAGACTCCTCTTCCTGGAAGGCGCGATTCAGCTGCCAGGGAGAGGCCGAGCGAGGTTCAAGAGGCAGCTCGGCCGAGGCCGCCCGCCGAGGGCCCCCTCCTCTGGCCACGGGCCCCGCCACTGACCCCCAGTCTGGGCCCAGCCTCTCTTTTCCCCTCCTCCCTCGGGGCGTCTCTGTCCGGCCTCTTCTGTCCCCAAACCCCAGGCCTGCCCAGGGAATGGCCCGGCGTGGCGGGCAGGTGAGCTCCAGAGCTCGTGGGGGGTCCGAGCCCGAGACGACGCCATCTTCACGCGAGGGCTCGTCCCCCCAACCCGCAGAGCCTCGTTCTCTGCCCCAAGACTCGGGCCTCGGCGCCCGTCTGGTGGCCAACACGAGCCGCCCGTCCCCTGTGGTCTCGGCATTTCTGCTCCGTCCCCCACGGGGCTGGGCTGGCACCAGAGGAAGACCGCCGACCCAATCCAGCACCATGGCCCAGACCCATCAGAACCCGTGGCCCGGCTGGGCGGCGCCCGATCTTGAGACAACGGAGGAAACGACGGGCGGTCGGAACGGCCTTCCCCGACGGCGTCTGAGCTAGGGTCGGAGCTTGGCTGACGACGTCTCCCGGACCAGGCTGTGGGGTGCCCTCCAGGGCCCCACGTGCCAGGGCCGGCCCGGACACTTAGCCCGGGATGTCGTGCCAAGGCTCTTAGGGGCCCAAGAGGGAGGGGGGCCTTCTCTGCCGAGGCCCATCTTTGGTCTGGGGAGCCGTTTCCATTATGGGTACAGAGAAGACCCTCCCGACTCCCCCATCTCTATCTGGGCACCCAGAGAACCCCCTTTACCCGAATGAACATCTCCAGCTCCGCCTTCCTTCTTTTCTCGACCTTCTCGGCTTCCATCTGGCACGTCTGGCAGACGTACAGGTGGTTGACGGCCGGTCCTCCCCCGTACCTGGAGCACAAGGGAAGGGGGGCAGCACTGACACCCCAAGGCAGCCTGAGGGGAGTCTGGGCCCGGGGAGTCGAGCCGCCAAGCATCAGTGCGGGGACGCAGGGAAGCTTGAGAAGGAGAGGAGCTGGCTGCTCGCTGCCCGCCCCGGGCCCCCGTCTCGCAGGAGGAGCAGGAGCTCCTCTGCAGGAGCCCAAGTCCAGGGGAAGGTGGACGTTGATGCAGTGAAAACCATCAACCAAATGGGATGGGCAAATTCAAAGCCACCAGCGCCAGCCTGGAGTTTTGGGGCTCCCAGAGCTGGGAAGGGGTCAGGAAGCATCAGTGCCCATGAGCAACTAGGGGATCATGGGACAGGAGTGTGGGATGGAAACATGGGAGAGGAATGTGGGATGGGAACATGGGAGGGGAATGTGGGATGGGAACATGGGAGGGGAATGTGGATGGGAACATGGGAGAGGAATGTGAGATGGGAACATGGGAAGGGAATGTGGGATGGGAACATGGGAGGGGAATGTGGGATGGGAACATGGGAGAGGAATGTGAGATGGGAACATGGGAGGGAAATGTGGGACGGGAACATGGGAGGGGAATGTGGGACGGGAACATGGGAGAGGAATGTGGGATGGGAACATGGGAGGGGAATGTGGGATGGGAACATGGGAGGGGAATGTTGGACGGGAACATGGGAGGAGAATGTGGGACGGGAACATGGGAGGGGAATGTGGGACGGGAACATGGGAGGGGAATGTGGGATGTGAACATGGGAGGGGAATGTCGGACGGGAACATGGGAGGAGAATGTGGGACGGGAACATGGGAGGGGAATGTGGGACGGGAACATGGGAGGGGAATGTGGGATGGGAACATGAGAGAGGAATGTGGGGTGGGAACATGGGAGATGAATGTGGGATGGGAACATGGGAGGGGAATGTGGGATGGGAACATGGGAGAGGAATGTGAGATGGGAACATGGGAGGGGAACATGGGAGAAGAATGTGGGATGGGAATGTGGGAGGGGAATGTGGGATGGGAACATGGGAGATGAATGTGGGATGGGAACATGGGAGGGGAATGTGGGATGGGAACATGGGAGGGGAGTGTGGAACGGGAACGTGGGAGGGGAATGTGGGATGGGAACATGGGAGGGGAATGTGGAACAAGACTGTGGGACAGGATTGTGGAATGAGAAGGGTCGCTGTGGGCCCCCTGGCATGTCCAGAGAGTGTCTGGGCTTTCTCGTGGTCCTTTGGGAAGGGTCCGATTTCTGGGTTCCAGTCACAATGGGCTGGGTTGCCCCCCAGTTTCCACAACTGAATGAACATTCTCCCAAGATGGCCTAAAGCCCGTGCTAGAGCTGGGGTGTTCCCCAGTGAAACTTCCGCTGTCCCAATTGCCTCGATTGCTCCTTTTCTCACCATCTCCCCACCTCCTCGCCCCCCATCCAGCCGGACGTGGTCTTCTGCCTCCCAGAGGCCCTCCGGGCTCGGCCGGAGCGCCGCTCCCCAGGCCCAAGATGATGGCCGTGCGGCGCGGGGGCCATACCTGCTGTAGAGGTTGTCCCAGATGTTCTGAGGCAGCATCACGACGAGGTCCTCGATGTAGCTGGCCTTGCGTGGGGGGACCCCTAGGGAGGTGGACAGAGACGCCTCAGGCTCCCACAGACCCCCAAAGAGCCCCCTTAGGCCTGCCCCCAGCTGGGAAAAGGGGGTACAGGAGCACCGCAGCCGGGCAGCCTCGGGAAAGGGCTCCCGCCCCCCCGGCAGGGCCGCACCTCCGTGAAGGCAGAGGAAGTCCTGATTGGAGATGGGGCCCGGCTCTGCGAACGTCTTGAACTTGTTCAGCCACTGCCGGGAGACGTAGAACTGGAGGAGGCTCGGGCTCCATCATGTTCAGCAGGCTGGACACCCGCCGCCGCTCCTTCCGGGCGTCCTCGCTGCTCTTCCTGAGAACCCCCCCCAGACGGGCCAGCTGAGCCTCTGGGGGGAGGGGGCGGCCTGGGGCGGGGGGGGAGGAGTCACGGAGCCCAGGAGGGTGGAGACCTGGGGGGGGGGGAGGGGTGCGCCGGACGCCCGGGGCCGGGCCCGATGGCCAGCCGGGCGCCATTGCTTGCCTGTAGAAGAGCACGTAGGCCTCGGCGTTCTGGACGGTGGCCTCTGAGACCTCGGTCACGCTCTGGTCATCGAACTCGTACCACAGGTTGTTGAGATTGTTGCTGGCAGTAAGCGATTTTGTAGTGTCCACCTAGGAGGCCGGACACGCACGTGAGGCCCGGCCCGGCAGCAGGACGCGCCTACCGTCGCGGGGAGTCCGCGGCACCCCGACGAGGGCCTCCTGGCCAGGGAGACGGTGGTTGGGGCGGCCGGGCCCCCTTGGGAGCCGGCTCTGCCTGCCGCGGGGGCCCCCCCGCCCCCCCCACTCACTGCTGGCCGTGCCGTGGTGGCAGATGACCGACAGGAGGTCGTAGGTCACGATCTGCGTCGGGCTGTCCTTGGCCAGGAAGGGCTGCAGGTCGAGGCCCTCCAGGGGGAAGGACACGTGCGCGCTGATCTTGGTGGAGAACATGAGCTCGTGCCGGAACCTCTTGAGGTGGATGCACAGGATCTGCGCGGGAGGGACGCGGGGTGAGCCGGGCCTCGGGGAGCCCT
>NC_077228.1:250000-355141 GCF_027887165.1 Monodelphis domestica | reverse complement strand
TCCTCACAACAAGCTGTGAGGTAGGAGCTATCACCAACTGCATTTTACACATAAGGAAACTGAGTCAGGCAACATGGAAGAAGCCCACTATGAGCCCAGTGTTCTAGCCACTGAGCCGCCCAGCTGCCAAATCAGGATCGACTCACCTACTTCTCTGTGCCAGGCAGCGGGCTAAGCCCTGCCAATCAGTCAAGCACTGGCAGGGCATCTTCTTTGAGCTAATGACAGAACCTCCTAGCTGCGGCCTCGGGACCAGTCACTAGACCCCGCTGGCCTCAGTTTCCTCACGTGTAAAGTGAGCTGGAGAAGGTCGTGGCCCGCCACTGCAGGGTCGCTGCACAGGGCTCCTAAAGAGCCAGACAACTTTCTCTGGGTTCGAGCAGGCAACTGCCAGCTAGAGAAAACCAGGCCACGGGGTCTTCTGGGTGGGACCTCGTGCCGTGGCTTCCACACCAGCATCCCTCCTGGGGCTCCTCCGACTGGATGCCGCAACATCCTTGGTTGGTTCCTCCTCCAACTCCTGCCCCAACAAGGGTGTCCCCCCAGGCTGCCCCTGGATCCCCTCTGCTTCTGCACACAGAGATCTGGCGCCAAGCCCGGAGCCCCCTTCTGGTCCCCCACACTGAACAGCCCCACCCGGATGCCCCGTTGGCACCTCGCACGGTGCCCGTCTCCCCAAATACGAGGCTTACAGAGTGTTGCTGGGAAGAACCAAAAGCCCCACCAGAAGGCTGGGAGGGAGTGAGGAGAAGGAGCCAGGCCGGGCTCTCCTCTCCATCTGGCTCCCCGGAAGCTCCGTCGCAGACTTGGGGGTCCCAGCGAGAGCCCCCCAAACAGCAGCCTGCCCACTGCTGTGACTTTCTCGTGCAAAGGTTTAAAAACGGAAGGAGGCAGATGAGGGCCCCACGAGGAAGAGGCCGGCCCCTGGGCCACGGGGCTTCCAGCAGCGTCGGCGCCGGGGTGGGGAGGGGCAGCCACTGGACAGTGGCCAGAGAGCCAAGCCTAGGGCAGGGAGGAGCCAGGTTAAAGGGGAGCCCGGGGACCTCCTAGCTCGGGGGACCCTGGCGAGTCACTGCAGCCCGCATCGATGCGAAGACGAGGAACCAGACAGCAGGCGCCCGCTTCCCTGCATGTCCACCCCCTTCCTCGGGCCTCTGCCTCCGGCCACCTCGACCCGTCCAGGGGCTCCCCAGCTCCTGCACTCTCCATCTGGTTTATCTGTGGCCCGAGCCCTAACCCTCCTGTCCAGGGAGAGGCCACGGGGGAAGGGACTCGCCCAGGGTCACACGTGCCCCTTGTGGCCGGCCGCATCTCCCCCATCTGGTCCCTCCAAGGGGCCTGCCCCTAATCTGGGCCTCCCAGAGCCTCGCTCTCGGGTCCGAGAATCCTGCCGGACTCTCTCCTAGCAAAGGGGTCCAGGCTGGCCCCTGTGAGGGAGGTCCAGGTCCTGACAACGGCCTCCAGAGGCCCAGCTGGGGGCCAACAGCCAGACCCCAAGATCTTCCTCCTGCTGCTGCCTGGGAGCCAAGGCCATTTTCAGAAGCCGTTCTTGGTAGTGGGAGAGCCTCCAGGGTGGAGGAACCCCAGGGTGCTGCCTGCCCTCCCTCCCCCATTCTCCCAGTGGCACCACCCACACTGGACCTGGCATTCAAGGCTGCAGCAGGTAGTGGGGGCGGGCACAGCAGGGCCAAGTGCTGAGCTGAGCCTTCCCAGAGGGCCCCCCGCTCGCTGCAGGCTGGTTTCCCAATGGGGGCCACACAAGGAGTCACCGGGAGGGGGTGGGAGCCCCAGTGCTGAGTCCCCCCAACAGGGATGGGGGTGGGGGGGTGCATCCCAGACGGCGGACTCTCCCGGCTTGGTCCCTCCCGGCTTCTCTCCTTCGAGCTCTCTCTAGAGGAGCCCAGAGGCCCCGGGCCACCCCCGCGGGTGACCCCCAGCCAGCCGGCCCGGGACCCACACTGCCCACCCGGCGCCCCGACCGGGTGCCGCCTTCCTGTCCATTTCTCGGGGGAGGAGCCTCCGAACTCCCCCTCCCCCTCCTGTGTCGCAGGAGGCCCAGCCATTCCCAGCAGCAGATCCAGCTGGGGGGGGCGGGCATCCTGGGCCGCAGGACACACACGGCCAGCGCCTCCTAAGTGCCGGCACCGGCTGGTCGTGGCCCCCCGCCGCGCACAAGGGCCCGCCGGAGCCCCGCCTGACGCACCCTCCTCACCCCCCGGCCTCCTGCTCGCTCCCAGGCTCGTCCTCGCTCACCCTTCGCTGTAGCGGTCGCGGTCGTGGTCGCGGTCACGGCTGCCCGAGATCGGCGCCGTCTTCCCGGCAGCCCCGGCCCCAGCCCGCCGCCGCCGCGGCCCCGCCTCCAGCGCCGGCCACGGCCCACGGCCCACGTAGGGGCCCACGTCCCTTCTCGTCCCGTCTCCACCACCTCCTCCTCCTCTTCGTGCCTCTGCCGCTGCTGCCACCCCCGCCGCCGCTGCCGCCGCCGCCGCCGCCGTTGCCTTCTTCCGGGGCCACGGGCCCAGCCGGGAAGGGCGGGGCGAGAAGGGCAAGGGAGGGGAGGGGCCGGAGAGAAGGGGGAGGGGGAGAAGGTAGGGGGAGGGGAGGGGTCGGGGTCGGAGGGAGGACGGGAGGGGAGAGTGAGCCCCGCCCCCGGACAGGCACACCAGGACCCGACGGAGAGGGAGAGAAGCCCCGCCCCCGAGCAACTGGGCAGGCGCACACGGTCCGATGGGAGGAAGGGGGAAGGGAGTGAAGAACGAGCCCCGCCCCTGGGCAGGCACACCAGGACCCGAGAAGAGTAAGGGGGAGGGGAGAAGAGAGCCAGCTCCGGCCCCGAGCAGGCGCACTAGAACCCGCGGTGGAGAGGGAGGGAAGCCACGCCCCCGAACAACTAGGCAGGCGCACACGGTTCGACAGGAGGAGAGGAAGGAACGAGCCCCGCCCCCGGGCCGGAGCGCTAGGATCCGAGAAGAGGAAACCCCGCCCCCGAGCAGCTGGGCAAGCATATGCCGCCTGGCGGGAGGAGGGGGGAGAAGAGAGCGAACCCCACCCCTGGGCAGATGGACAGGCGCACACAGACCCCGGAGGGGGAGGGGAGAGGAGAATGAGTTCCATCCCTAGGCGAATTGGTAGGTTCAGAGAGCTCCTAAGGGAGAGAAGATAGCAAATCGAGCCGGCTGGGGTAAAGAGCGTGAAGGGGTGGGGCCTAATAGCCAGCCGCCCCACCCCCCAGCGCCTGGTTCTAGTCTCTCTCCTGGCCTGGAAGCTCGAATCCTTTCTTTTGGCCACACAGAAGGCTCTCGTCAATGCTTACTGCTTGCCCGCCTCCACCTCCACTGCTTTGCTTTGGCTTCCACCTTGTCTGGGCTGGCATTTATTGAGCACCAGCTGTATGCCGAGACCTGGGGCCTGGGCTGGACAGCGTCCCTGCATGCTGGATGGGCGTGGTTTGGTCCAAAGACCAGAGGAACGTGTGTGCAGTCCATCGGTGCTCAGAGGCAGAAGGGCAGCTGTGTCGGAGCCCTGGGCCTAATGTGGCCCCAAACGGGCCCCAGCTGTGTGACCCTGGGCAAGTCACTTTCCCTCGATATGCCTCAATCCACTGGGGAAGGAAATGGCCCACCCCTCCAATCTCTTTACCAGGAAAACCCCAAAGGCAGGACTGGCCGTGAGTCGGACAGCCCTGGACACACCGGTGGCCTCTCCTAGGAAGACAAACAGAGACTCACATATGTGCAGCTTGGGGGTTGGGGGTGATGGCTGGCGTGCGCTCTGTGGGTGGAAGGGAGGGGGAATGCGGACCATCAGACGAATCAGGGATGGCTGCTCCAAGGAGGTTCTGCCTGAAGCCAACCTAGCAGGAAGAAGAGCTCTCCCGGACCCGGATTGAGGGCAGTGCGATGGATGGACACCCGAAGGATGGCTTGTGGGGATGCACGGAGGCAGGTGATGAACCTTCAGGGCTGGGAAGGGATCGTAGACCAGTTTGGCTGACACCCAGAGAGAAGGGCGAAGTCATTCTTGTTCAGTGGTGGGCAGAGGTGGAGGGATTGGTCATTTCCTTCTCCAGCTCATTTGACAGAGGAGGAAACGGAGGCAAACGAGGTGAAGTGACATGTCCAGGGTCACGCAGCCAGGCTGGATTTGAACTCAGGGCTTCCTGACTCCAGGGCACCATTTGAAATCATATAGAATTAATGCTGTCAAGGAGAGGGCAGCCATATCACTTGATCCTCAAAGAGGGGACAGGAAGGAGGGGGAGATCGGTTTGTGTTCCTAGAGCTCCCCAGGGGCTATGCAAAATGACCAAGACTTGAGCAGGTCTGCTTCTGACACCCCTTTCCGTGTTCTCCCGGAGGGCAGGGACTATCCATTCTCTGTCCTCAAAAGCCCCGTCTTGGGCAATTCCACCTCATGGTCCAACAGTCCAATGGTCCCTGGGAGCTGAATTCCAGTAACTAAGGGAAGAGGAGCTGGCCGTGGTGCTGCCTTTGTCTCCTCACTGCAGCAGCAGCAACATCTTGACGCTTTGGGTGGGGGGGGCCCAAGCGAGGCCGACTTGCCAATGAGATTGCTTTTCCCAGAGCCAACCCTCCTGCAAGGGACAGGAGAGTCCTGCAAAGAAACCACCCGCTGCTGCCAGGCTTCAGACAGGGACCCTGGGGGGGGGGGGGGAGCTTTGGGGAACTGGGCTCTGGCCAGCAAGAAGGGGGCGCCACGGGTTTCCCCAGTGCCTATAGGGGACGTGCTCTTCCCTCCAGCCCCCAAAGCAGGCTCAGCCTTTGCCCCAGCGCCCCTGCGCCCCTGCGCTCTGCTCCTGGACCACCTTGTGGCTCAGCTCAGTCATCTTCAGCTAAATGAAAGCTCTGGCCTGGAGCCCAAGAGAGCCAAGAGGAGACACTGGAAGTCCACCTGGTACCCTCTGAGTGAGCCTCCATTCCCGGGCCAGCTGGGGACTGCAGGAGTGAACACGCACACACTTGTTAGGAGGGCTGGGCTCCAGGGCCAGCCACGCACTCCCGGCTTCAAGCTGGCTCTGGGCAAAAGCCAATCGGCCCAAGGAGGCCTTGGCAGTGTTGGTGTGTCTCCTGCTCCCTGCAAGAGTTCTTTATCAGCCCCCGCCCTGCCCGCTCCCATGGACGATCAGAATCTCAGCTGATCTGGGAACAGATCAGCCCCCAAACGGGCAAGGATCCAGGCTATCTGAGGTGCGAATGATGGAAGCCGCTGCCCATGGCAGATACTGGGCCTGAGACCTTAGCCAATGACAGCCTCAAGAGCCACTGTGCTTCGGCACACATGGAAAATGAAGATCAGGCAGTGGTGGAAAATGGGCCATTCCCTAGAGAAACGCCTAGCCGCACTCGTCTTGGTTTGAATTTTTTTTTCATTTAATTCGTTAATTTAGAATATTTTTCCACGGTTCCAAGATTCCTGTTCTTTCCCTTCCCTCCTCCCCACTCACCCTGTAGCTGACGCACAATTCCTCTGGGTTTTACATGTGTTGTTGATCAAGACCCGTATCCATATTATTGAAAATTGCCCCAGAGTCATTATTTAGAGTCGACATTCTCAATCATATCTCCCCTCGACCCATGTGATCAAGCAGGTGTTTTTCTTCTGTGTTTCTGCTCCCACAGTTCTTCCTCTGGGTGTGGACAGTGTTCTTTCTTGTAGATCCCTCCAGGTTGTTCAGGATCACTGCATTGCTACTAATGGAGAAGTCAGTTACATTCGATTATGCTACAATGTATCAGTCTCTGTGTTCGATGTTCTCCTGGTTCTGCTCCTCTCACTGCATCAGTTCATGGAGGTCATCCCAGTTCACATGGAGTCCCTCCAGTTCATCATTCCTTTGAGCACAATAGTATTCCATCACCAACAGATACCACAATGTGTTCAGCCATTCCCCAATCAAAGGACATCTCCTCATTTTCCAATTTTTTTGTCACCACAAAGAGCGCAGCTATGAATGTTCTTGTACAAGTCTTTTTCCTTATTATCTCTTTAGTGTACAAACCCAGCAGGGTTATGGCTGGATCGAAGTCTTTTAGGGCCCTTTGGGCATAGTTCCAACTAGCTCAATTCACAACTCCACCAGCAATGCATTAATGTTCGACTTTGCCACACCCCCTCCAGCATTCATTACTTTCTGTTGCTGCCATGTTAACCAATCTGCTAGGTGTGAGGTGTTTTGATTGGCATTTCTCTAATCAGGAGGGATTTAAGATACTTTTTACATGCTTATTGCCCCAGCTGCATTCTTAAAAAAACTACTAGGGGAAAAGTCCTCACCTGTGCAAAAGCATTTCCTTTTTTTAACCCTTACCTTCTGTCTTAGAGTCAATACTGTATATTGGCAGAATAGTGGTAAGGGCTAGGCAATGGGGGTCAAGTGACTTGCCCAGGGTCATACCCCTGGGAAGAGTCTGAGGCCAGATTTGAACCTAAGACCTCCCATCTCTAGGACTGGCTCTCAATCCACTGAGATACCCAGCTGCCCCCGCAAAAGCATTATCAACAAAGAATTGGGGTGGATTTTGAATCCATTTGATAAAAACATCAAAATGCACTCCAAGCTTCTGCGTGACTGGTGGATGGGACTGAAGAATGAATGCCCTTCCTGAATGGATCTGTGGATTTACGTGGGGTTTCTCCAAAGCTAGGACGGTTGCATGTGGGGTGGGGAGAAGCCTAATAAACAGTAACCCCCATAAAATGAAATACAATGCAATACAAATCCGCCCCTCATTGCCTACTGGACTCTGAGCTGTAGGCAAAAGCCACTTACCAAGACTAACCTCTCTTATTAGAACTGCAAGCCTTGTTCTCCTTGGACAGTGAGTGTCTACACAGCCAAAGCCCCTTCATAGCTAGGCACATCGCTCTAAGAGGAGTTTTGAAGTACAATGCAAGGATTTTTGAAGAAGAAATATTTTACAGTCAGGATTGAGCAAGGACCCAGCATTTCGAGACCAGCTCAGTGAATCGGGTGCTTCATCAACCAGGACAATCGGGCACCCTTGAAGAAGTTTCCTTACATCATTCACACCCTATTGGACCATCCCCTCTCCCTTCCAGCTGACTAGAGGCCAAACTAGCTGAAGTAACTCCAGTCATTAAGGAACCATTGACTGAGTAATCCAAGAAACCTTTTCCATTTGGCCCCTTCGATCACATCATCAGGACATGGGGAAAGAGGTGGCACTTGTGAGATGGATCCGTCAGTGGCTCCTGGCCCTTCTCGCCTCACAGAATTGGAGAAAGACTGGTGGGGGGCCTCTTGCAGATTTGTTCCAAGGCTTTAGGCCACGATAATTCCTCAGTGCTTTCTTGTTATTCACAAAAGGTAGTGGCAAGGAGGGGAGTGTCTGCTTCCACAGAGTCCCTGAAAGCCAGAGGGAACAAGGAGAGCTGTGGTATTAACTGAAAACGAGGCAGAGATCAAATTCCTCTCTAAGAAAATGAATAGTGACAAAGATAGACAGCTTGGTAGAGTGGATAGGAAGCTGGCTTATGCATTAGAAAGACCTGAGTTCAAGTCCTGCTTCTGATCTATACTGTTTATAAAACCCTGAATAAATCATGATGTCTCTAATTGCCCCTAGAAGACCCTCTGAGACTATAAATTGAAGTGTGTTGCAAGTAGACATTGGCAAAGGGACTTTCACTCTGGATGAAATGACAGGTGTGGTCAAAGTCACATGAACTATTTTAATATTTGGGGTTTTTTTAAACCCTTTACCATCTATCTTAACATCAATACTATTTATTGGTTCCAAGGCAGAAGAGCAGTCAGGGCCAGGCAATAGGGGTTAATTAAGTGACTTGGCTGGGTTCAAAGGTCAGATTTGAACCCAGGACCTTTCATCTCTAGGCCTGGCTCTCAATCCACTGAGCCACCTAGCTTCCTGCTCACTATTTTAATGTTAAATGTAAATAGACAATATTCCCTCATATATAGAAAATGATTGTTGTAACCCCACAATATGCTACTATCAGAAATGTTTTCTATCAGGGGAAAAATGGGGCATGGTTCTAAACAGCCACCATAGACTAAACTTCATCATGGTACAGTGCGTGGAGTACTGTCATTGGGAGTCAGGAGGCCCTAAGTTTAAAGATGACTGCAGATATTTACTAGCTGAGTGACCATGGCAAGTCACTTCACATCCATTTGCCTCAATTGTCTCAACTGTAAAATGGGATTGATAATAGCACTTTACCTCTAGGGCTGTTGTAAGGCACAAATGAGATCACATTTGTCCAGCACTTTGCAAACCACAAAGTGGTCTATAAATGCTAATGCTGGCCAAGACAGCAGAGCGCCTGCAGCCACCCAGCTGAATTCTCCCAATATTCTCCTCCAAACAACTTTAAAATTATACTTGAAGTCCAATTCTGGAGTAGCAGAGCCCACAAAAAGTTGAGGTGAGACCTTTTTCCAGCCTGAGAAAACTTAAGAGGCTGGGAGAAGTCTGTAACATCACGGGGTTACACCACGGTGTCCAGAGCCCACACTTGGGGCGGCAGCAGCTTTGACAGCTCTCAGTTTGGACACAGTGAGGGGATTGGACTACTGGTCAGAAAGAGATGTCAGAGGGCTCCTTGCTGGCCCTGGGCTCAGCTGGTGCCAAATGGCAAGTCTATTACCCGTAAGCAGTTCTGGGTTGCAATTCCAAGGTGAGGAAGAGCACTGGTGGTCAGTCACAAGGGAGCAGGAGCTCTGGTCACAGTTCCAAGGCTAACAGGAGCACTAGCACTTGTGGCTGCACGAGACCGAGCAGAGACCTGAGAGTGTGAACTACATCGATCCCAGGATCTCATAATGTAAATCTTGAAATTTCTTAGACTTGTGAATGTTAAAAATTTCCACATTGAGGAATCCTCCATTGGAACAAATTCCCTACTGGAAACATTCCCCATTTTGATGTGAGAACTCGCCAGGATCAAAAATGGGAGGACCTCTACTCCACCTGTACTTAAGACTGCTTTAGGAGAGAAAACTCCTTGCTAAACAATGAAAGTACTTGGACCCATGCTTATGATGAAGCAAGGAGTTCTTTGAGCCATGTCTGTTTTTAGAATTGATACAATGGGATGCTAGGTACCTATAAAGGTCGGGCAAGTTTTCTCTTAATGAGATTAGTTGACTCAGCTGTGTTTTCTCTGGTTCAGACTTACTGAGGGGATTAGTCGACACAGCAGCATTTTCTCTGGTTCAGACTTACTGAGGAGATTAGTCGACTTAGCAGGAATTCAGATGGGCAGGTCTCGCTGGAGCTCCTCTGAGGGGACTCTGTCCCTCTGGAGGCTCTGGAGAGAGGCCCTTTGGAACAGTCTCTGGCTGGAAGGCTCTTTGAGGAGGACTCTGGCTGGAACTCTCTCTGGTGAAGTCAGCTGAGATGGAGCTGGCCTGCTGTCACTAGAATCCTTGCTTAGACAGACCTTGTGGTGAGTGATAAAAGACTGACTGACTGATCTCTCTCTCTCTTAAGAGTCAGGTCTAGGCCATGTTGGCTTAAGGCCTTTCGTACTTATTTCCTTTTTCTCTCTTTCCTTTAATTACTTATTGTATTATTAATTAAAATCTCTATAAAACCCAGTTGACTTGGGTATATTGAATAATTGGGAATATTTCCCTGGCGACCACCTTATATATTGATTTAAAAACAAGACACTGTAGTGGAAACATATTTCCTGCGGTCAAATTTACTCACCCTCTCTTTATCTATCACAATTTATATCTTCCACCATTTTAACTCACTACAGTTTACAACCTCAACTCTTTTAACTGCCACAGTTTATGGCAGACAACTATTTTAAATGTTACAATAAAGAACACCCAAAACTTGCACATCCTCCAAGAGCATCACTCTGAGAACAGCAGCCCCCAAAAGCCTGAAGCTGGGCACAGTGCTTCTCCATCCCTAGGCAAGCAGAGCCTAACTTTAACCTCAAGATCAGTCAGGAAATAGACTGGAAAAATAAGCAAAAGAAATAAATAACTTGATCATAAAAATGCTACAGTGGCAAGGAAGACCAAGGCTCAAACTCAGAAGATTGGCAACAATGTAAAAATTGCTACCAGAAAGACCCCAAAGAAAAATACTCATAGGAGCCAAGACCAAGAAGAATTCTTGAAAGAATTCAAGAAAGAAATGGAAAAAGTAGAAGAGGAAACAATAATGATGCAAGAAAATGATAAAAAGAAAACAACTTGGTAAAAGAGTCACAAAAAGTCATGGAAGAAAAGAATTTGGGGGGGGAAGAAATGGTCAAATGAAGAAGAGATATAAAATCTCACACTAAAATAATTCCTTAAAAACTCCAATTGGATGAGTAGAAGCAAATGACTCTGTGAGACATCAAGAAGACATAATAAACAAAGCAAAACAAATGAAAGAAAAAGAAGAAAATGTGAAATAACTCATTGGGGGAAAAACTGACCTGGAAAACAGATTTAAGAGGGATAATTCAAGAATTATTAGACTACCAAAATCGATGATAAAAAACAAACAAACAAACAAACCCAGGGGGCAGCTAGGTGGCTCAGTGCATTGAGAACCAGGCTTAGTGGGTGAATGGCCTGGGTTCAAATCTAGCCTCAGACATTTCCTAGCTGTGTGACTTTGGGCACATCACTTAACCCCCATAGCCTTATGGTCCTTATTACTCTTCAGCCTTGGAACCAATACATAGTAGTGAATCTAAGATAGAAGGTAAGGGTTTAAGAAAAAAGAGCTTGCACCTTATATTACGATTATCCAGGAAAACTGCCTCAATATCTTAGATTCAGAGGGCAAAATAGAAAAGGAAAGGGTGCACCAATCAACTACTAAAAGAGATGCCAAAATGAAAACTCCCAGAAATATTATAACCAAATTCCAGAGCTTCCAAAGCAAGGAGAAAATATTGTAAACAGCCAGAAAGAAATAATACAAATAGCATGGAGCCACAGTCAGGATTACACAAGGTTTAGTGTGTTCCTCATTAAAGGTGATGTTGGAAGGGAATCTCTCTGCATTATGTCGCTTTGTTTGGCATCATCAATCAGTGACCTGGAGGTCAAAGACAATTGAGATGTGTAGATATAGACAAAATCTCAGAGAAAGGATGTTGAAACCAAAGAGACAGGAAACTGATCCCACAGACACTGCTCCCCTGGGTGGTGCCAGGCAAATTAAGAAACTATGATTGGTTCCTGAGATATGATAGATCAGTCCACAGTGAAAGGAAGTATAAACCAGAGAGACAGGAAGTGACATGGGAAAAGGGTTATAAAAGGCAAGTCTGGAGAGCTGAACAGACACATCTGCATTGGATTAATTCTGCATTGGTGGCTCAAGGAGTTCAACTTTGGTGACTTGCTTGGGTTGAGAAGACCCTGGCCAGAGACACTGGCTTTTTGGCTCTTCTCCTGTCTTTGGTGGGATGCTCTCTTTGGTAAGACTCTCTTCCTCAGCATCAGATTCTTTTACTTGGTGAAATGCTTGACTGGAGACACTCTCATGGTAAGATTTGCATTCAGATTCACACTGCTTGTCTGGAGGCACTCAGATCCAGACTTGTAGTATTTAGCTAGACAATATATTCTACCTCCTTTCTACATTTCCCTCTCCTTACTATCTCTACTTTTGCTGTAATAAAGCTACTAAACTTACTAACATACTCACCATTTAATTTTTAATTATTGTAAACAATGACCACAACTTTTTATAACTCTTAATTTGACCTAAGCCAATTTTAACTCGTACACTATCACTACTTTGATATAATAAAGTTAACAAAGTTACTAGCATCCTCATAATTTAATTTTAACTATTACAGTGTGGATGACTTGGAACATGATATTTTGGCAAGCTAAGAAGCTAAGATTATAACCAAGAATAACCTACCCAGTAAAACTGAGTATAGTCCTTTGGGGGTGGGGGAAGAATAGCTATTTAAGGAAATAGGGGACTTTCAAGCATTCCTGATGAAAAGACCAGAGCTGAATTAAAAAAAAATGACAAGTACAATATTCAAGAGAAGCATAAAAAGGTAAACAAGAAAGAGTAATCAATCATAAGGATCTCAATAAAGTTGAACTGTTTATATGATGGGAAAGTGATTCATATAACTCCTAGGAACTTTATCATTTTAAAAATAATAACATTTTATTTCTCCCAATGACATGTAAAAACAAATTTTTAGCATTCATTTTAAAAATGTTGAGTTCCAAATTCTCTCCTTCCTTCCCACACTTCTCCACTTCCTGAGACAGTAAGAAATCCATATAAATTTTACATATGTAGTCATGTAAAACATTTTTCCATTTTAGTCATTTTGTGGAAGAGATCTCAAACAAAAAAATAAGAAAATGAAATGTAGTATGTTTTGGTCTGTGTTAAGACTGCCAGTTCTTTCTCTGAAAATAAGTGGTATTTTTCAGTATGAGTCTCTGGTATCATCTTGAATCACTGTATTACTGAGAATAACTAGTCATTCACAGTTGTTCATCAAAAAATACGGTTGTCATTCTGTATACAGTTCTGGTTCTGTTCATTACTTCACATTAGTTCTTGCAAGTCTCTGCAGGTTTTTCTGAAATCATCCAGTTCATCATTTCTTGTAGTTCAAAAGTATTCCATCACCATCATATACCACAACTTATTCAGCCATTACCCAATTGATGGAAAACCCTTCAATTTCTAATTCCTTGCTACCAAGAAAAAGCTGTTACAAGTATTTTTGTATAAAAAGCTCCTTCTCTGATCTCTCTTTATTTTTAATCTCTTTGGGATACAGATCTAGTACTAGTATTGCTAGATCAAAAAGGGTATACACAGTTTTAGAGCCCTTTGGGAATATTTCCAAATCATTCTCCAGAATGTTTGAATTAGATCACAACTTCATCAACAATGTATTAAGTGTCCTAATTTCACCACATTCTCTTCAACATTTATCATTTTCTTATGTCAGAGGTTGATATCTCTGAGTTTATCTTAGATAAAGATCTGAGGGCCTTCCTCAGAGGTCGAATTCTCATGGTCTGTCTGAAAATGGGCCCAAGTGCCCTCACCTCCACCTTCTTTGAGTTTCCTATAACAAGATTGCTGACTGTACCATGATCCCCAGATGATTCCTGTAACCATTATTTTACCCAAACCATTATCTTACCAGGTGCACTATCTATATTCTTGTTACACTTTCCCATGGCCCTTTGTCATGGGCAATTGTTTATAATTCCTGTGGTCTTGACCTTTAAAAGTTTTCCAGTTTGTAATAAACTCGAACCCAATGCCACCAGCATTGGGTCCCTTCTGACCCCGCACTGTGATTGTGACTGTGATTCACCCTTATCTTCAGGTAAGGTCCTACTTCTACGTTTGAATTTTCTCTTATTATTTTCCCCCTTCCTTACCTGCGGAACTCTGGTCCCAGCCCTGCCCCCCCCCTTTGGGGCTATTACATTCCTATTCTGTCATATTGGCCAACCTGATTTTTGAGTACACATCAGTATTGTTTTGCTTTGCATTTCTCTAATCAGGAGTGGTTTAGACAATTTTTTATATAAGTGACTTCTGTTTTTTCATTTGAGAACTGACTGTTAATATCCTTTGACCATCTGTTAATTGGAGGATGATTTACATTTTTATAAATTTGACTTAAGAACTTTATTATTAGAGCAATTAAAGACTTTACATGGACAGAGGGCATGGGTCTGAATCAATTATGTTAGAATGGTTTCCAAAAGAAATGAAGGGTGAGAAAGAGGAATTCACACAGAAAAGGGAGAGGTAGAATGGGGAAGATTTTCTCATTTAAAAGATGTGCTCAAGGAAGAGCTTTTACAGTGGTGGGGAAAATGAGGGAAGTGAGCAATGCTTGATCCTTGTCCTAATCAGAATTGGTTCAAAAGTACACACACATATATATATATATTCATTTGGGTATCAAAATAGATATTCCAATAGAGAAATATGGTGGGGGTGGGGAGGGTCAAGAAAAGGGGAAGAGGATGTTAAAATGGAGGATAAATTAAAGGAAACAGTAATCAGAAGAAGACTTTTGAGGAGGGTCAGGGAGTGGGGGAGAGAAATGGAAGAAAATATGATGAAGGGAAATACACAATATTCATAACTGTGAATATAAATGGGATAGGTTAACCCATAAAAAGGAAGCAGACAGGAGAATGGATTAGAAACCAGAACCCAATACTGTTGTTTATAAAAGACACACATGAAACAGAAGAATATAAACAGAATTTAACAATATGCTTCAGCTGAAATAAAAAAGGCAATGGTAGCAATTGTGATCTCAGATAAGACAAAAGCAAAAATCAACCTAATTAAAGGAGCCAATTGGGGAAATGTCATTTTGCTAAAAGTTGCTGTTAACAATAAAGTAATATCAAACATTTTTATAGCATGTTTCTTTGGTAAAGGCTTCATTTCTCACGTAGAGGATTGAATTAAAATTAAAAAAAAGAGCAATTCCTCAACTAATAAATGGTCAAAAGCTATAAAGAAGCAGTTTTCAGATGAGGGTATCAAAGCTATTTATAATCATATGGAAAAATGCTCAAAATCACTAATGATTAGAGAAATGCAATTTATACCAACTCTAATACCTCATACCTATCAGTAATAATAAAATCCAAGGGAATGAGAAAAAATAGGTACACTAATGAATTGTTGATGGAGTTGTGAACTGGTCTAACTGTTCTGGAAAACAATTTGGAAGTATACCTAAAGAGCTATAAAACTGTACATACCTTTGACCCAGAAATACCTCTACCAATTCTGTATCCCAAAGAGATCAAAAGAAAAGGAAAAGGTAAAAAAGTAAAAAAATATTTATAGCAGATCTTTTTTTTTTTTTTTAACTCCTCGCCTTCTGTTTTGGAGTCAGTACTGTGTATTGGCTCCAAGGCAGAAGAGTGGTAAGGGTTAGGCAATGGGGGTTAAGTGACTTGCCCAAGGTCACACAGCTGGGAAGTATCTGAGGCCAGATTTGAACCTAGGATCTCCCGTCTCTAGGTCTGGCTCTCCATCCACTGAGCCACCCAGCTGCCCCCAGCAGATCTTTTGATGGTGGCAAAGAATTAGAAATGAAGGGAATATTCCTCAGTTGGGGAATGGCTGAACAAGTAGTGGCATATAATTGTGATGCAATACTATTGTGCTGAAAGAAATGATACAAGGGGGCGATTCTGAAAGGCATGGTAAGAACTACATGAACTGATGCAAAGTGAAGTGAGAAGAACCAGGAGATCATTATGCACAGTAACAGTCATGGTGTGATGATGATCAACTGTGAAAGCTTAGCTACTCTGCTCTCTACAGTGACCCAAGACAATTCCAAAGGATGCGAGATGAAAAATGTCATCCATCCACCCATCCCCAGAGAGACAACTGAGGAACTCTGAGTGCAGATTGAAGTAGAATTTTCTCCCCTTTGTTTATTTTTTGCTTTTTTTTTGCAATAGGGCTAATGTGGAAATATATTTTACTTCATTTCTCACATAGAGTTGATATCATCTCGCTTGCCTTCTCAGTGAATGGAATTTGGAACTCAATACTTAAAAAGAAAAGGGCCAAAAATGAATAACTACAAATTGTGTCTGAAAGGATCATTTTCTTTATTTCGGAAAGAAAAGTTCTAGTGTGTGTACTTCAGAGCCATCTGGAATTCTCTGCTGGATAGCTGATAAGCTAGAGTTCAAGCACAAAAGCATTCTGAAAGAGAGATCAACACAGAAGTTACCTCATGCTTAGAAGAAGTGCAGATTAAGAAAACCTGCCAATTGGGGATGTTTATTTGTTCACTACATTTGTGGCAAAGTTCAAGCTATCCTCATAATCCTAAGAGAAGAAAGTCTTGATAACGAAATGAAAAATGAACATTTCATCCAGATCTTAACATTTTGTTCAGGATGAATTAAAATTGCAGGCCAGAAAGAAGTTACAAGTTGGAGCAGTATTGAAAAGATGGCATGGAGCTGTCATTGGCAGAGCCTCCTGAACTGCTGCGTTCCCAAGGGAAGATGGAGAGAGTCATGGCAGAGATGCCGTGTCCGGGCAGCTTGTACAAGCACTAATGATCCTACCAGGGGTCAGCATGTTCCTATGACGTGGTAGGAGAGAGGCAGCCCTGGGGTGTGCTGGTGGCACTTTGTGCAATGGGCATCCAAGCGAATGAAGCCAAACAGGAAGGCGCTCTGATTAGTGAAGAAGCTGGTGATGGTTGTTTAAGGAGGGAGACAGAAAGAGAACTGTGCATGGGAGGAGAGAAGGAGGGATGTGGAGAGAGAGGGGAGGGGGGAGAGAGAGAGAGAGACATAGACAGAGACAGAGAGACAGAGACAGAGAAAGAGAGGGAAGGAGAGAGAGAGACAAAAAGAGGGAAAGAGAGAGAGAGAAAGAGACAGAGAGGGAAGGAGAGAGATAGAGAGAAAGAGAGAGAAAGAGACAGAGAGGGAAGGAGAGAGAGAGACAGAGAGAGAGAGAGAGCAGGAGGGAGGGGGGAGAGAGAACCACAGCCTGAACTCCAGCTCTGCCCCTTTCTCCTCTAGTGGTCTTGGGCCATTTGTAAAGGAAGGGCTTGGGCTCGGTGAACTTGGAGGTTCCCTGGGGCTCCAGATCTATGATTGTCTTGTTGCATGAGCCTCTGAACCTTCTCTTGGCCCCAGCCTGGAGTGCAGGCTGGGGACACAGAGCTCAGCACTGTGAATCTTAAAAAATACTCAGACTGTAGCTTAGAAGATTTGGTTAAGCTTCTTCACTATTGTAACAATGGAGATACCTGATCAGGAATGTATTGGGAACTTTTAACATTACTCCACCCTACTCAGACAGTGCCTTAGGAGAAGATAAAGTTGAAAACTCCTGATTGAACAATGAAGGTACTTAACTCATACCTTATAGTGAAGCTAGAACTTTAAGCTAGATCTATTTTTAGATCTAATACAAAAAGGTGTTAAGTACCTATAAAGGTGAAATTAATCATAAAAAGTAACTCACAAGTTACTCACAAGTAACTCACAAAAGATGAGCTTAACAAAGAGGTATGAAGTACTCAGAAGATATAATCTAACCAGAGAAGGTGAAAATCAAAGGAGGTGAAATACTAAGAAAGGGCAGTCCTGGGAAAAAGCGTCTACTGTGATTGGTAGATGTGAAAATTTAGGGGAGATGACATAAGAGAAAAATTTCTTTAAAAGGAGGCGAAGGAACAAGTTCAGGGACAATTGAATTCAATTTGGAGAGTAATTTCAATTCGAAGTGGAAGAACGCAGCTTGGAGACGGTCTTGTGGTGAGTGATAAAGACTGATTTGGTCTCCCTTAGGCTCAGGCCTAGGCCTTTTTCTACTGCTTGGCTTAGCCTGAGCTAGAGCAGTTTAAATTAATTCTCTCTCTCTTTCTCTCCTTCCCTTAATTCCTTCTTTATTAATTAAAATCTCCATAAATCCCAGCTGACTTGGGTATTTTCATATTTGGGAATTTCCCATGGTAACCACTTATTTTAGATTTTAAGTCAAAACACTAAAAATTATCCTTACAGTTTTGGCCTTTACAGCACGGAGTTCTCCCCTTTCTAATGCTCGAATTCATAAGCCCTCAGCAGTGTTCTTCCGCCACAGTGATTGGTGGTTGATAGCTATTTGACAGCCGGGCAGGTCCTAATGTGGTTAAGTCTGAATAATTGGAATAAAATTGCCCCGTCCCCCAGAGGACACACTTTCCCACAGAGCCTAAGGGAAGGAGCTAGGCCGAGGTGAGCGGATAGGTGGTGCAAGGGCCAGGATGTAAGGGCTAAAAATTAAAGGGTGGGACTCAATGTCCCAGAGAGCGAAGGGGGGAAAATCTGAGATAGGGTACGGTGAGATGTCTAATCTAACATACTCTGGCCCCTGGCTCAACCCAGGCAGGGCTGATTAGGCCACAGCCTTGAGCTTAGGGCCCAGAATGAATAAAGCAAGGCCTTCAGCCACGAAGCCTATTCCTTCCAGAAAATCCCAGAAAGCAGTCGGCCTTTTTCACTCACCCACATGGTTGCTCAAAGGGAGAGATTTAAGAACAGTCACACCGGGTCCAATAAGTAGATTCTTCGCCAGTCTCCAACTCGAACTCAGAACTCTGAAGAACGAAGAACTGCCCCTCACAGGAAGTTGTAACTCCTTTTAAAGACACTTCTTTGCATCACTTCCTGTGCCTTCCTCTACTTTTATGTGGACCCATTATAGCTATAGTTTCGATTAGGCCTGCCCAGGGGGAAGTCAGTGGTTTCTGATTTGTCACCCACTTTTGCACAAGTGGGTCACAGACCTCCCCCACTCAAGTATAAGTGGGGTGGCTATGCTTCTGGTGATTAAATCTACAAACGGGCTGGGGAGAGTTAATCCCAACTTCACAAGTGGCAAAGGGGGGATACATGACTTTTGGTTGATGGAAGCACCTCCCCTACCTTTGGGGGGTGCTCACGAGCTTCCCTTTAGGCAAGGAGTAGCTATTTGGTGGAGGGTCCTGTAGTGTCTTGTAACTGACTTGCCTCAGTGGTTCCAATTTGCTTCTAGATCCCAGAGCAGACTGCACTCTTCACTGGTGTTTTGGGAACCTTATTAGCTGCCAACCAAAAAAGGGCAAATCTCTAATTATCTAAGTGATGAGGTTCTTCTCCAGTTGAGGGGGGATAGAAGAAGCTGAGGGCTACTGCTAGCCCTTTTCTCCCCCCTTTGCAGATTATTTGGGGGGGCGTGCTGGGGGCTTCCTCTCTGCTAGCAGACATTCACATTTCTCATCCCAGACTAGCTCCTGCCTTTTAAACAACACCTACAGCATGGAATCAGCTTCCTTCACTTATCTAAGCAGAATGGCTGTCCTATCTCACTGAGATGGCTGAGATGGATTGGCTGATTGCTTGATTGACTCAGTAGGGGTGTTTAGATTATCCCCATCTTGTTGCCCAGCAAGCCAATGAACTGTTCACACTAAAGGTATCAGGGCTGGGTGGTGGTCAGGCCACTGATTAACTGACTTCCTCCATCCTCACCCCCCGATGGCCGTGATCCTAAGCAAGAAAAGGAGGTGACAGTCTGTGCACAGGCAGAGCAAGTGATTAGTCCTGAAAAGTGCTTATAAAGAAAGCGGAGAGCCAAGTGGTACCTGACAGATAACAGAGAGGAGATGATATAGGGCAGTGATGGCAAACCTATGGCATGGGTGCCAAAGACGGCATGTAGAGCACTCTCCATGGGCACGTGGCCACCCCCTTCTCCCATTTGTTACTAGAAAAGCAGAGGGACTTGGGGAAGCTGCTCCCCTCCTGCCTCCATTGTTCCTGGCAATGTTTTTTCACATCCCCCACCCCTCCACCTAATAGCCTGATGGGAGCACCCAGAGGGTAAGGTGGGCGGCTCATAGGTGGCAGAATCCTCTAGCCACTTCCCTCCCCCCTCTACACTCTCAGAGGACATTCCTCGCTTCACTGGCCCCTCTGGCCAGCAGCCCACTTCCTCCCTCTCTTGTGTAGAGTATGGGGAGGCAGGACACACTCCAGTACTTGATGGGGGGGCGTGTCACTCAATCTGGGTGGTGGGGTAGAGACAGGGGCCAGTACCCCATCTCTGAAAGATTTGCCATCACTGGTACAGGGGCACCGAGTGGGACAGAGGTGCAGAAGCCATCGGGAGATCTGCTATTCCTGTTCCAGGAAGTTGGTTTGTCTTTTCTTTTTTCCAGCGGAGTGGGTGCGGTGAGGGAAGGCAGATCCATTTCTGTTCATTTACAAATCAGCAAGTGGGCGACCACCACAAAGATGGCAGCTCCGGATCATTTCTATCACTTCCTCCTTTTCCTCATTAGCAGAGATCACTCTGGACCAGGAATTATCTCCCAATCAAGGGAGGGGCTTTGGGAAGGGTCTCCAGGACTCTCAGGGCCACTTGGGCCACCCTTGGAGAGCAGCTGAGAAGCAAGCCTGAGCCTGGGGAGGGAGAGAAGTCTAGGAAGACTGTACTCATGAAGTCACAATGCCTGGGAATACTGGGCCATTGCTGCGGTTCCAAGACCCACATGGGCAGTGAGAGCTCTTTGGGAGAAGCCAAGGGCCACAGCGTGTGGCTGGGAATCTGCGGACGCAATTTTGTGCCAATCAGTTGAGCAACACTAAAGAGAGTCCTGATTCGCCATGGGGAATGAGGAATGCCCTGTGCCCCCAAGAAGGCGATTATTTCATGAATTATGGAATAACTTTAATTATTCACTATGTAGCTTGCTGTGTCTCTCTTTACTTGCTTCCCATGCGGAATAGAGAAAGGATGCTTCATCCAGGATTATGGAGTTCTGGAGATGCCAATGTCTGCTCCCCTTTCTAATATCCAACCCTGCCGGGTTACCCTTTGAAAAGACGAGCCCTGGATGTGTGGCCCTGGGCAAGTCACTTACCCCCAAATGCCTAACCTTTGCCACTCTTCTGTCTGACAGAAGGTAGAGGTTAAAGACAGGGAAGAAGAGACGCGCAGGGTCAGAGGACGACAACCCTTCCTAATAGAGGGTGAGCCCATGAGGAGAGCTACGGGTGACCCCCATCCCACAATGGCCACTCTGGGAAATCTCAGGCATGGCTTCATCCACAGGTTTAAGTTCCCAAAAAGCTGATGCAGCCATTGAAACGAGACTTTGGTTTTCTGGTCTGCTGAACCACTGACGTATGACCGTCACGAGAGTAATCGTTCATATCTATACGGCACTTCCTTTGTGGTGTGCTCAGCACTTTACAAAGAGGACCTCTTTGATTCCTCACAGCAGCCCTGGGAGGAAGGTGTTCTTATTTTCCCCTTTTACCCCCTAGGAAATTGAGGCAAATAGAGGTTATGTGACTTGCCCAGGGCCACACAGCTAGGAAGTCTCAAATCCCAGACTTGAACTCAGGTCCTCCCAATGCCAGGTCTGGTGTTCTGTTCACTGTCCCCCCAGTAGCCTCTCACATTTCAATGAGCAAAGCCTGAGCCCAAATGTGTCCTTAGACCACCACAGCCTTATTCCAGTTGCTCTTCCTATTTGAAATGGAGCTGGCTTCTGTGTTACCTTATCTAGTTTCTTACTAAATAATGGTTGCTTCCTAGAATTGAAGCCTTTGTTTTGGGGCCTATTTGTGGTCCGTATGCAGAATCAGAACCTGAAGTGGAGACAGCTGAAAGGGTTAGACCTACGTGGGATTCTCTTTTAGAGCCTCAGTTTCCTGATTTGTCAGATGGGGAGAAGGGTCACATGAGCAATGAGATAGAGGATTAGACATCTTCTCTGATCCCCAGAATCTCTCAAACCTCTACAAACTGAAATTATGCGCCAAAGAGAAAGCAACTTCAGCCATTTCCATGGTCTAGAATACCCAGAATCCAAAGAAGATTGGCTGGAGGCACTCTGTGGGTCACTACCCAGTTCAAATCCTAGCACAAGCACAAGCTGACAGAACAAAAGACATTTTACCTTGAGATCTCAGAAGTCATCTGATTGTCGCCTTTTACTTCACAATTCACAGTTCTCCAATTCATTTTGAATTCACAAACGAGGAGCCATTTTACAAATCACTTGGGGCTCGGAAGTGGGAATCGAACCCAGGTCTTCTGACTATAGAGTAAGGCTTCCTTCCTAGGAGGGTCTACCCTTATAACTAAATAGTATAACCTCTTAAGTGTCAAGAAAAGGTCCCGATACCCACACATAGGCGGGTCAGTTTCCCCCAGGTCATCTTATCATCAGTATGGGGTAGTGCTTGAAGGCAGATAAAAGGCTGACTGGAAGATATGTGTGACCAGGATGATTTAGAGCTAACCATCACCTTGGATGCCATTGTACTTAAATTCCTTTTTTTGACCTGAAAGCCCCTCCCCCCTTTTCCAAACCCTTACCTTCTGTTTTAGAATTAATACTTCCAAGGCAGAAGAACAACAAAGGCTAGGCAGTTGGGGTTCAATGACTCAGCCAGGACCACAAAGCGAGGATGTCTGAGGTCATATTTGAATCCAGGATTTTCCATCTCCAGGCCTGACACTCTATCCCCTGAGCCACCTACTTGTTCCTCCAACCCTCCTTAGTTTTAGTGCCTTCCCGCTTTTAATTATTCACTATCTCTCTATCCTGCCAGTAGCTTGCTGTGTATCTTTTTTTGCTAGTCGTCTCCCCCATTGGACAGTGTGCTTTGGGGGCAGGAATTGTCTTTGGCTTCTTTCTGTAATCCCAGGGTTTAGCATGGTGCCTGGCATGCAAAAGATGCTTCACAAATGGTGACTGCTTGCTTGCACCACTCTTGGGGGTTCGCCACCTCTGCTGGGCATCATTTCCACTGGATCCAACTCTTGGCTCCTGAACTATTCCCTCCTACCATCTGCAGGTCTTGGCTCTCCCTAGGGCCCTCTGTTCCTCTTGGGTTCCCTTTGCCCGGGGTCTAGTGGCTAACAAGCTTTACCCAACCAAGGGAGGGCCAAGGTTCTTTTAGTGAAGAACTGAGTGCCGGTGCCACTAACAAAAGGAAATAGCTAAAAGGAAGTAAGTCTGCTCTTGCCATGCCTTTTTGCCCAATATCAGCCTGAGAGATGAAGCCCAAAGCAATGATCTGCTTGGGGTTGGGGCATTCCTTTGAACCCCACTGGCATTCTGGCTTCCCCAAGCCCTTCTTGGAAGCCCATCTAATGCAAACCGGACAGGAGCTGTGGACGGCTGGGAAGACTGGCCTGCCAGCAAGACCAGAAGGAGAGAAAGCTGGGGAGGCTTGGTTTTCACCCTTGGGCTCCATTCCTGGCTTTGTTATCCATATTTGACATCGTTGGCTGTTCTAAAGTACTGGACTCCACACGCTCTGCCCCCCGTCCCTCCTCCACAGCAAACAACAGTCCCACAGGCTAATGGGTAGGTAGCTAGGATCCCAGGTGAGACACCACAGAGCTTTAGGCCTGTTGAGTTGTGCTCTTCCCATTCAAAATGGGGCAGAAGGGGAGCTGGCGGGACGGGAGAGGTGGAAAAAGAGACTGCATAAACAGTGGCACAAGAACTCCAGACTGGGTTCTCAAGGTTTTCTGCCACAAAGGGTTCTTTTTGGATTCCTTAATGAACTAGCTACGGTCATTCTTTGCCATGGCCTCCTTCTTCCTGTCCCTGGAATGTGGAAATTTGGAGAATTTGCCAATGGAGGGCTGTTAAGATGGTTCAGCTGCTTCTGTCCACAAATCAAGATTGTTTTTGTATCTGGGGTATTATAAAACTAGTCTGCAGTCTGTCTTCCCTCTGAGAACAGTTTCAGTGCTTAGTCAGTCCTGTAGCCAGTCATGATCTAGCTCCTTGGGCAGCAGAAACACAGGGTAGGAGGGTGGGGTCTCTTCTGAGGTCTCACAGCTACCTCCCTCCATTCCTGTCTCTTTTCAGATTGGCTGTGTCCAAATTATGGGCCTGGGGGTTGTCCCAGGGCAGAAAACACTGTGGCACTCTTTGTTCTCTGGGTCATCTCCATGGATTCTTGATCTTGGAATCTACTAGGGGAAAAAGGACCTTGACCTAAAAGACTAGGCAAGACCAGGATCAATTAGAGGTTGTGGGTTGCAATAGTTGCCATGTTAGCACTTACCAGCTACCTAATATATACTCTGGCCCTCAATTTTATAAGGATGACATTAGAAATTAGGTCTTGTTATATTAGTTTAGAGATAAGAAGTAGAGAAGCTGCCTTGAGAAAGAATTGGCTGAGATCGTATCAATTTCAAATGTTGACAGTTTAACGGTTTTTCTATGACAGTTACTCTCTCTGGGTATGACTGTAGCAGTGGGGAGAGCAGGTGACACCTTTTCTTCTCTGTCTCTCACTGTCTGAGGTAGAGGGAAAGGAGGGAAAGACCTGAAGAAGCGAAGTGTTTTTCTTTTTTCAAATTGGGAAACACTAGTGACTGTCTTGCTGTTTTCGTAGATTGTTTTAGCTCAGAGGAGAACAAAGAAAGACCCAGTCAGTCTTTGGTCTGGACTCTGAATCTGCTAAGGCTCAGAGTCCTAACTTGCTTCTTGTTGAGACTCAACCAGCTGGCCTTTGTTATTTTTATAACTTGGAGATGAAGTTAAGAATTTGAAGGATTAATAGTGGTAGTTTCTAATTAGTAAAAACTTGGGGTTCGTCAGATCAGGAAGGATCAGTGTAGCTTGTGAAAACAGGAGAAGTAGGTTCCTTGTGGAACCCGGGAGTTTTATTTGGGAGAAGTTAGACTCCCTTAAAGTTGGAAATCCCTTTTTCTGTGTGTACTCTCAGCAAATAGTTTATTTTATGTAACAAGAGTCTCCTTAGTGTCCTTGTGCCTGGCCCTGAAGAGAAGTTCTTAGGAGTTTCACTTCACTGACATACACTGAAGATACTTTGTAAGCACAGCAAGCAGAGGATCTAGTCAGTTTATAAATCAATAATCAATCCATTGCTGTATTATTTGTACAATCTCCACAGCTAGAAAATGGACTTAGTGTCTTGAGAAGATCTCTTCTAGCTCTGTTAATGATCCATATGTGGGTCCAGCACAACAAGGACCTGTGGTATGTATAAATGGAGATTTTGGGCCTTTGGACTTTGTCCCCCATAAGTCCCTGGATATTGCCCAAATTCCCCCTTCCTGCATGTCCCCCCCCCCCCACCTTTTGAATTTGGGTGGGATAACTCTTCCCTCTTCCTCTTTTTTGACCTGCCATGGGGCTGAATTCGGCCAGTTCTTTTGCTTTAGTTGTTAATAAAACTTTGTGAAATGTAATGTTTGGTTATTGATTATTAATTTAAAAAGCCACAGTTACCTGTCCAGGGCAGCTCTTACCCTTATTCCATGAACTCCAATAGCTCTCCATTTTGTACTTTATATCCTCTGGGCCAGGCTTCTTAGGCATTAACCTCCTCCAGGTACTCCTTGCTGTTGCTCACACACAGTGCCCTATCTGCGAGCCCTTGCAATGACATTGCCTCATCCCTGGCCCTTCTGCAGGAGGCCTTGCCCTGCCCTCCCACTGGCAGCCTGGCCCCTCCAAGGCTCCTTTCCATCTGCGCCCTGTTGGCCTGGGATGGCCCAATCCAAGGCCTCCTTTTGGAATGGCAGCTCTTGAGAGTCAGAGTCAGGAGTGGGCCTCAGAAGTGCTGGCTCTCTGGCTTGTTTGATGGCGAAATGTTGGTGGAACTGAACTGACTTCTAGCTACAGTGTCTTGGGGGGGGGGGGGCTGGCCACGCCTTCTGGAGCAGTAGCCTTTCATTTTCCAGTCTGAGTCTCAGGTTCTCAGTGGCCTCCTCTCCACCCCCAGCCTCCTGGGCCTCTCTTCGGCCTGTGCTGCCGTGGCTCACTCTCTCTTCCTTGAGCCTCTCCCTGCCCCATTCCTGGCCGCTCCTCCTCTGGACCTCTCATTTCGTCTCGTCTCATCTTCTCCTTCCGTCCTGCATTCCTGGGGGAATCCTATCGGCTGCTCCATGCGCCAGGCCACAGCTCCAGCTGCCTTCCAGACATGTCCCAAATGGGCCTCTTCCTCGGCGCCCCGCCCCAGCCAATATGGCGGCCAGGGCTGGGCCCAAGTCCTCAATGGCGCCTTCTCCAGTGACTGGGCCAAAGTGGCTCTCCCCGGCTCCCTATGGCGTGCGCTACGCACGACATACATGCGTACATGCCCTGCGTGTGTTGGGGGCGAAGAACACGAAGTGCTGGGTTCGGCATTCAAAGCCCTTCCTAACCCAGCTCCTTCCCTCGTTCCTGGCTTCGTCCACCTTGCTCCGCCCCGAAGCCCTCCATCCCTGGGCTCTCCCGCCTCCCCGACTTCCTTTGAGTCCCAGCGAAGAGGCCCCTCCTCCGGGAAGTCTTCGCGGCCCTCCGTGGCTCCTGCACCCTCGGTCTGGAGAGCTCGCTCTTCCGGGGCCAGGTCTAGGATGTAGGGATGGCAGCGGTCCCGCCCTCCAAGAGGCTGAGAGGAGGGACGGGGCGGCGACGAGGAGGAGCCTGCGCCGCCCCGCCCCTTCGGGCAGGTGCTTAGGCCCTCAGCGCCCTCTCGTGGGCGGGCCTGTGTGGGGAGAGGAAGTCCTTCCCCCATCCCTTCCGGCGCCGTGACTCGGAAGCAGTCCCCGCCCCCCACCGCGGTCCCCCCCCTTCCGGCGGCGGCGGCGTCTCCAGGCAGCGGCGGCGGCGGCGGCCCAGCCCGGCCTCGGCTCCAGGTAGACGTGGGGAGAGGAGACGGCCTCCGTCCCGCCTCTGGGCTCCTCCGCACCCACGTCGCCCGGCGGCCCGGGGTTGGAGCGGAGCGCCGCGCCGGGGATCCCGAGTTCGAATGTGGCCTTCCCGGCTGGGCAGCCTGAGGCCGGGCTGCAGAGGGGAGCGGGTCTGACGCGCTGCCCTCCCCGTAGGACGGCCGCGGGCGCGAGCCATGTCGGAGCCCCGCTTCTCGCTGAAGATCTCCGTGCTGAGGGCGCTGGAGCTCCCGCTGGCCTGGTGCTGCTCCCTGGTCCAGGTGAGGCCACTGCTAGCCCTGCCGGGCCCCTCCTCCTGGTCCTCTGCCCCGCCCCCTGGTCCTCTGCTCCGCCTCCTCCTGGTGCTCTGCTCCGCCTCCTCCTGGTCCTCTGCTCCGCCTCTTGGGTCTCTGCCCCTCCTCCTGGTCCTCTGCCCCGCCTCCTCCTGGTGCTCTGCTCCGCCTCCTCCTGGTGCTCTGCTCCGCCTCCTCCTGGTCCTCTGCTCCGCCTCTTGGGTCTCTGCCCCTCCTCCTGGTCCTCTGCCCCTCCTCCTGGTTCTCTGCCCCGCCCCCTCCTGGTGCTCTGCTGGGCTCCCATGGTCCCCCTTGGCTGCCTTGCAGATCCGACTGTCTCCGGGGCTCAAGAAGCTCTTCGCAGCGACAGCCGTGAGCGCCGTGTCCGTGCTCTTCCTGGCCCATCACTTCAAGAGAAGGCGCGGCAAGAAGAGGAAAGCCTCGCCCTGGGGCCCCGGGCCCCTGGCCCTGGAAGGCGTCAAGACCGCCACGTCGGAGAAGGGTGCGCGGCCCCGGAGATGGGCCTTGGGATGGGCCAGGATGCCCCTTCCCCGGCCCTCGGCATCCTGGAGGCTTCCTCGGTCCATCCCCCTCTCCCTTCCTGGGTGGCCTTTCTGCCTGGAGCCTCTCCGGCCGCCGCCTCCAGGAAGCCTTCCTCGGCTCCCCTGGCCTCCTCTGGGTCCCTGGTGCTTAGGCCCGAGCCAGCCCCTGGGCGGTGGGTGTTTCAGCGGCCTTTCCAGGCCCTCCTCCAGTCCGAGGCCTCACAGGCTAGACTCGGTCAGGGCCCCTGGTGCCCCCCCCCACCTGCCTTCCTTCCCCTCCCCCGGCCGTGGCCCTCCGGCGACGCCAACGGGTGTTCCTAGGCTCCAGCTGTTCCAGCAGCCGACAGAACCTGACGCTGTCTCTGAGCTCGGCCAAAGACAAAGGCTCGCAGTCCGGCATCTACACCAATGGCGGCCTCTTCAGCAAGTACTCCGGCTCCGTGCAGAGCCTCGCCTCGGTGAGCGCTTCGGGCCGTGCCGGAGGAGGGGCCCCGGAGGTTCCGGCCAGCCCCGTGCCAGGGTGGATGGGCTTCCCGAGAGCGGCTCCTTCGGGCTCCCCCGTGAGCCCTGGGCTGCGGGCCGGCCTCAGCCCCGAATCCGGAGCCAGCAGACCGCGACGGGGCCGGCGTCCGGGCTCCTGTCGGCTCGGGGGGCCCAGAAAGGGAGGCTGGCGCGGGGGCTGCTGGGAGGCCTCACCGGGAGGTGCCCTTCAGGCCGCCGGCCCTCGCGCCGTTCTCCTTCCAGGTCCAGAGCGCCAATTCCGGTCACAGCTGTGCCTGCGGCAACTCCAGTTCCTGGGACAAAACCGACGAAGAGGACATGAGGCTCGTCAACATCCCCGTGACCACGCCGGAGAACCTGTACTTGATGGGTGAGTCCGGCTGTGCGGGGGGCCCTCCGGCACGGCCCTCGGACGGCCCCCTTCTCAGAGAGCGGCGGGAGCGCCGGGGTCTGGGCGAGGCACGGGGGCTCTCCGGGGCCGTCCGCTCCCTCTCGCCCGCCCTGGCCGCCGACGGTGCCAGTCTTGCCGGGTTGGTCGCTTCGCACGGTCCGGGGGCAGTGCCTGTTTGACCGTCCTCCAGGGGACGCAGAAGGCCCCCTCGCCCGCTCCCGGAGGCCCGGCTCTCGGGCCCAGGACCGCCTCTGTGCGTGGGCTTCTCGCGGCGTCCACGAGGGCCGACGGCTTCCTGTCTCTGATGACAGCCCTCCAAGGTCTGGCGGCCTTGCCTTGGCTTGGGGGGCTTCCCGCCGACCTTTGTCCTCCATCAAGAAGATGCGCACGATTGACAGAGGCCGCGGCCGACGCCTGGGACGGACGAGGTGGATTCTGGGAGGAAGGAAGAGCCGGGCTCCTTCATTTCCTTTCACCCCTCCCCCCGGCCACCCGCTCTCCTCCGGCGACGCGACGGTCTTATCCCTCCCGCCAGGAGTTCCCACGGTCAGCCCCTCCCTCTGTCTACGGTCGGCTTTGCCCAGAAGGTTGGCGCCATGTCTTTGGGATGGTGCCAGGACGCTTCTCTGCTTCTGGAGAGAGGCTTTATCTTGAGTGTGTGAGCTTGTGTGTGCATGTGTCCGTGTGAGTGCACGTCTGTCTGTGTGCATGTCTGTGTACGTGTGTGTCTGTGCGTGTGTGTGCCTGTGTGTCTGTATGTGCATGTGTGTTGGTGTCTTGTGTGTGTGCCTGTGTGTGTGCCTGTGTGTGTCTTTGTGCATGTGTGTGCCTGTGTGTCTGTGTGTGCGTGTCTATGTGTGCGTGTATGTGCATGTGTGTTGGTGTCTTGTGTGCCTGTGTGTGCATGTGTGTGCATGTGTCTGTGTGCGTCTGTCTGTGTGCGTGTCTATGTGTGCGTGTGTGTCTGCGTGTGTGTGCCTGTGTGTCTGTATGTGCATGTGTGTTGGTGTCTTGTGTGTGCGTGTGTGTGCCTGTGTGTCTGTATGTGCATGTGTGTTGGTGTCTTGTGTGTGCCTATGTGCCTGTGTGTGCTTGTCTGTGCGTGTCTATGTGTGCGTGTGTGTGCCTGTGTGTCTGTGTGTGCCTGTGTGTGTGCCTGGGTGTGTCTGTGTGTGCATGTGTGTGCCTGTGTGTGTCTGTGTGTGTGCGTGTGTGTGTCTGTGTGTCTGTGTGTGCATGTGTCTGTGTGCCTGTGTGTGTCTGTGTGTGTCTGTGTGTGCCTGTCTGTGTGTGTCTGTGTGTGTGCGTGTGTGTGCCTGTGTGTGCCTGTGTGTGCCTGTGTGTGCCTGTGTGTGTCTGTGTGTGTCTGTGTGTGTCTGTGTGTGTGCCTGGGTGTGCCTGTGTGTGCCTGTGTGTGCCTGTGTGTGCCTGTGTGTGCCTGTGTGTGTCTGTGTGTGCCTGTCTGTGTGTGTCTGTGTGTGTGCCTGGGTGTGCCTGTGTGTGCCTGTGTGTGCCTGTGTGTGCCTGTGTGTGTCTGTGTGTGTCTGTGTGTGCCTGTGTGTGCCTGTGTGTGTCTGTGTGTGTCTGTGTGTGCATGTGTCTGTGTGCCTGTGTGTGTCTGTGTGTGTCTGTGTGTGCCTGTCTGTGTGTGTCTGTGTGTGTGCCTGGGTGTGTCTGTGTGTGCCTGTGTGTGCCTGTGTGTGTCTGTGTGTGCCTGTGTGTGCCTGTGTGTGTCTGTGTGTGTGCGTGTGTGAACAGCAGAGGCTCCCAGAAGGCTGGGGGCCGTCTCTCTGAGGTGCCTCCTCTTCTCCTCTTTCTCGTGCTGGCGCGCAGCCGCCCGCTGCTCTGGTCCCTCGGTTGCGTTCGCGCCCCTCCTCCCCGGGCCTTCCCTTTGCCCGGCGCTCCCGGCGCTCCTCTTTCCGTCTCCTCTTCTTTCGGCCCTTCGCGGTCGCCTTAGACTCGGTCCTGCCTCTTGGCTCCGAGGCTGGCGAGCGGCGAGGGCCGGGCCGAGGCTCGGCCAGCCGGGGTGAACGGAGGCCCCGTCGGGGGCGGCCCCGGGTCTGTCGCTGGGCCGCGGAGCCGAGCCCCCCCTTGTCGCCCGTCGCGTTGGTCGGCTCTCTTGAGAGCCCGCGGCGGCTCTTCCAGGACCTCGGCCGGCTCGTGCCCCGGCCTTGCCCGAACACAGGCGGCCCCTCTTCGGGCTTCGCATCGCGGGCGTCTGCCGGCACCCGCCTCCCTGGGCATTGGGGCGGCCGGACGCTTGGCCCCCGGCGGGAGAGGCCGCTCGGGCCGCGTTCTGGACGGCCTTTGTGACTCCGCCGGGAGGGGAGGGGCCGCTTCCTGCCTCGCACGGAAGGCTCGGAGCCTCCGGCCCCCCGCAGACGGCCGCAGAGTTCCCGGGACGGGCCGAGGGGGGCTCCGGGGGACCCGCACCTTGGGTGGGGCGGCTGCCCGTCCACCCTCGGGGTCCACCCACGTGCCCCCCAGTTGTCAGCTGTGGCTCCAAGAAGCTGGGCCGACCCTTGCGGAGTCCTCCTGGGAACCCGTCGAGCCCGCCGGGCCGTTGGAGGGCGTCTCCGCCAGGCCTGGGAAGCCAGAGACGCCCCGCCCCGCCCCGCCCCGCCCCGGCTCCAGCCCAGCCCACACGCATCCGAGGCGTCCCCAGAGAGGCCTTCGGGCCTCTCCAAGGAGGAGGGACAAGCAGCGCCCGGCGTGGAGACCCCGAAAGCTTCCCTCGAGCCTCGACCCCCCCCCCTCCCCCCCCCCGACATCTCGGCTGAATCGCGTGAAGACGCTCGTTTTGATGGGCCGCGTCGGCCGGGAAACTTCCTGGCCTGCTCCGCCCTCTCCCTGCCCAGGCCCTGTTGGACTGGCCGCCATTTTGTGTCTCACCGTCCGGTGGCTTCTGTTGTGAAGGATTCCTGGCGAGGGGCCGGCCTTGAGGGCTGAGCCGCCCACTTCCGGGCCGGCTCCTGACCGTGGGCCCAGGAGGGAGCAGAAGCCTTCCCGGCACGTGGAGCCGTCCACACCGCGCCCGGGAGCCGTCCACACCGCGCCCGGGAGCCGTCCACACCGCGCCCCGGAGCCGTCCACACTGCGCCCCGGAGCCGTCCACACCGCGCCCGGGAGCCGTCCACACCGCGCCCCGGAGCCGTCCACACTGCGCCCCGGAGCCGTCCACACGGCCGCCCACACCGCGCCCGGGAGCCGTCCACACGGCCGCCCACACCGCGCCCCGGAGCCGTCCACACGGCCGCCCACACCGCGCCCGGGAGCCGTCCACACAGCTGTCCACACCGCGCCCCAGAGCCGTCCACACGGCCGCCCACACCGCGCCCCAGAGCCGTCCACACTGCGCCCCGGAGCCGTCCACACGGCCGCCCACACCGCGCCCCGGAGCCGTCCACACGGCCGCCCACACCGCGCCCGGGAGCCGTCCACACAGCTGTCCACACCGCGCCCCAGAGCCGTCCACACGGCCGCCCACACCGCGCCCCGGAGCCGTCCACACGGCCGCCCACTGGCCGGACGAGGCGGCGGCCCCGTGGCGTGCGCAGACGCAGGCTGGGCCTTTCCACCTCGGCGGCCCCCAGAGCAGCCTGCGTCGTGGAGGAGACATTCGGGCTGCGTTTCCCCCTCGGGGAGCCCCTGCCAGGCCGCGCCGCGCACACGAGGGAACACGGCGGCCCCGGCGGACGCCTGCCAACGAGGGCTCCCCGTGTGGGCGCGGCAGGGCCTCCAAGGCCTGCGCTGCCCCTGGGCCCTGCCCCGCTTTGCTCCTGGGGGGGGGGCCGAGGGAGAAGCCGCCCGAGGTGGGGCTCACGGGAGGGGCCTGCCCCGCCCGCCCCGCCCACCCCGGCCTCCTGGGGCCCAGCTGGGGGGCTTCAGGCTGGCGCTTCTGTGGGGTGGGGCTGGGGGCGGGGCCGGGGCGTCCTTGGGGAGGCGCCCTCACGGCCCCTCCCGTAACCCTGCGCTCTTGGTCCAGGGATGGAGCTCTTCGAGGAGGCCCTGCGGCGCTGGGAGCAGGCCCTGACCTTCCGCAGCCGGCAGGCCGAGGACGAGGCCGCCTGCGGGGCCATTAAGCTGGGCGCGGGCGACGCCATCGCCGAGGAGAGCGTCGAGGTAAGCGCCGCCATCTTTGGGAGGGGCCCAGGCCCGAGGGAGGGGTCCGGCCGCGGCGGCCCCCCCGGCTCCTGTCGGCCTTGGCCGAGCCCCGCCTCGTCGCCCTCCTCTCCCAGGACATCATCAGCGCCGAGTTCATCCACAAGCTCGAGTCCCTGCTGCAGAGGGCCTACCGGCTCCAGGAGGAGTTCGAGGCCACGCTGGGGGCCTCCGACCCCAACTCCCTGGCCAACGACATCGGTGAGGCCCGCCCCGCCCCGCCCCGCCCCAGGTCACACCCCTCGCCCCGCCACGCCCCATGAGCGCCTCCCCAATCTGGGCCAGGAGAGGCGGCTCGGGAGGGCTTCTTGGAGGCAGCGGCATCTGAGGCGGGCTTCGTTATTAGGCCAGGGTGCTTTGCAGGACTCCGTGAAGGCAGGCCCCGGGGAGGCCTCGGTTTGGGCCGAGGGACCCCTCGCCCCGGGCCGGGTCCTCGAGTCCTCGCTTTGGCGGCGGCAGCGGTGGCGACCTGCAGGCCCAGGCCGTGGCGGGGCAGGCGTGGGGGGCCCTTGGGGCGTGTGGCAGCAGGGCTGAAGGGTGCGCAGAGGACGGGGGGGCCTCAGTTTCCCCCCGTGGGCCGCCAGGGCAGTGCCGAGGGTGGCGGGTCTGGGCGGGGGCGTCACGTGGCCACGTGCTGCAGACACGAGTCCCGCGTCCTTCCCTGCATCCTGCGGCGCGTCCGGGGCCTCTGGCCGGCCGGCCTGTCCTTCCAGCCGGACGCCCAGCCCCCCACCCCCACCCCCACCCCCCGTCCGATGGGCCGGGCCGGCCCGCAGCATCCCCGGCACCCTCCCTGCACTGGCGCTGCGGCCTGCAAAGGGACCTTCCGAGGTCCGGCCTCTGAGCAAGGCCCTGTCGGGCTGCTGCCACCGCCACGCGCCCCGCAGCTCCCTCGGCCCCCACCCAGGCCTCTTCAGCGGCAGGCGCGCGCGGCCCCCCAGAACCCCTCCTATGGGGCTGGGAGACCCCCCAGATGCGTCTCACCCGCTTTCTGGGCGCCCCTGCTGCCCCGCCCTCCTCCAGGCCATGTGACCCACCCGCACGGCCCCCAGGGCCACAGCGCACCCCCCTGGGCTGCCTCAGGCTCCTTCCCTGCCCCGGCGGGGCCCGCGGCCCCCCCGGGAGCAGAGTCGGCGTCTGAGGCGCCCCCGTCGGCCGATGACCGTCTGCCATTGTCCGGGGTGCCCCGAATCTGGGCTCGGACGCCTGGAAGCCCATCCCCCGATGCGCGTCTGCGGCCTCCTGGGGGCGCCTCCAGAGCAGAAGTCATCGAGGGCCGTGACTTGTCCAGGGTCTCCCGGCAGGGAGGGTCCGAGGCTACCTCGTCCAGGCTTGGAGCCTGTGCTGGCGCCACAGACTTCTGCACATGCCCGCCTCGAGGGCTAGGCGGGACCCTCCGAGGGGCTCTTTCTCCCGCCCGCTGACTCTCCTTCCCCACCCCCGGGCCAGACCCCCCCTCCGTCTGTCCGTCTGTCTGGCTGCCCCACAAGGAGGCTCTCGAGGTCCCGAGAGCCGGAAAGAAGGACGCCGAGGGCGGGCGGGCGGCTCAGGGGGCGCCCGGGGAGGAGCCGGAGCTGCGCCACACGCCGTCCAGCGGCTCAGGGGTCGGCCAGTAGCCAGGCAGCGCCCAGAGCCTCCCCGCACACCCCCCGGCTGCGCTGTCTGCTCGCGGGGAGCGTCCTGGGTCCCTGCGAGCCGGGAGAAACGATGTCTGGGCTGGGCCCGCGTCCACCTGCAGTCTCAGAGTTGGAGGCTGCGGGGCGTGCGTGGGTGTGCACGTGTGGGTGTGCACCTGTGTGCGGGCACGTGTGCGTGGGGGTGCGTGGGTGTGCACGTGTGGGTGTGCACCTGTGCGGGCACGTGTGCGTGGGGGTGTGCAGGAGTGTGCTGCGGGCAGACATGGGTGTGCAGGCACGCGTGTGTGCGGGTGTGCACCTGTGTGCGGGCACGTGTGTGTGGGGGTGTGCAGGCACGTGTGCGTGGGGGTGTGCAGGCACGTGTGGGTGTGCACCTGTGTGCGGGCACGTGTGCGTGGGGGTGCGTGGGGGTGCACGGGCGCACGCTCTGACAGCAAGCCTGCCCTTTCCTCGGTGTCTGCAGCCCCAAAGCTAGCAGCTGGGCGGGTCCTGCCTTGGTTCTGAGAACTCCGACCCGGCCTGACGCTGCTGTGGGACCGTCAGCTTCGGGGTGGGGAAATGGCCCCGATGGGCTGCCGACCCCCCCCCCCATGGACAGGAAAGAGAGCGGGCAGGAAGTGGGTCCGCTCAAGCTGGGGGGGTTCCTGGCAGGGGGGGGGGCACGCTCGAGGACGAGCCCCGAGGGAGGGGCCGGGAAGGGAGACCATGGGGGGGGGGTCCCCGCTTGTCCTCCAGTCAAGCCGCTCGCTGCCACGCGTGGCTCCCGCCGAGCGGAGCCCGAAGCTCCGCGTCCCCCTCCTGCCCTTCCAGACAAAGACACGGACGTCACCGTGAGGGGCGGCGCCGAGGACTTCGGCCTGAGGGACACCCTGAGCATCGCCTCCACCGACTCCTTTGTTTCCGCCCCCGAGGTAGGCGGCCCTCCGGCGCCCACGGGGGAAACTGAGGCAGGAAGGCCGAGCCGGGGGAGGCGGGGCCGCCCGGGAGGGGCCGAGGTGGGCGCCATGTTGGATGTGAGGCGTGCGGGATGCCGACCGGCCCGGCTCAGGGCGCGCCGACCGGCCCATCTGCTCAGCTTTCAGAGCACCGCGAGGGCCGCCACGCCTCCGGCCTGGACTCGCTGTGCCGCTGCCCCTTGTACGAGGATGCCATGCGCCTGGTGGAGGAGGGCAAGGTCTCCTCGCGAGTGCTCAGGTACGCCCGGCCCCGCCCTGCCCCGCCCTCACCCCCCTCCCCGGCCCCGCCCCGCCCTCACCCCCTCCCTGGCCCCGCCCCACCCCACCCCGCCCTCACCCCCCCCTTCCCCGCAGGACCGAGATGTTGGAGTGCCTCGGAGACAGCGACTTCCTGGCCAAGCTGCACTGCGTCCGGCAGGCTTTTCAGGTAAGGCCTTCTCCGGGCGGGACCTGGGCTCCCCGCCCCGCCCCGCCCGGCCCGCCCGGCCCGCCCTGGGGCAGCCGGTCATGGCCCGGGTGGGGGGACTCTTGCAGGTCATTCTTTCAGAAACAGCCAACAGGACATTTCTTGCCGAGAGCGGGAGGAGGATCTTGTCAGCCCTAATGGTGAAGGCGAGAAAGGTAAAGGCGAGGCGGCCGGCCCGCGGGGGGGGCCGGGGGGGGGCGCAGGCCCGGAGCTTGTCGGCCCCTGACACGTGTCGTCTTCTTCCTGTCGGCTGACGCCGTCCCGCAGAACCCCAAGAAGTTTGAAGACGTTTTTGACGAAATGATCTGTTTTTTAGAGCAAACAGAGCACTGGGAGAGCATTGAGGTGGAGCTCGCCGCCAGGGGGGTGAGTCCGCCGGCCGGTCCGCGGGGGGGCCCGGCGCGCTGGCGCGGCCTAAGAGCCGTCGCGGCTCTCGTCTTGGCACGCAGGTGAAGACCCTCAACTTCTATGACATCGTCCTGGACTTCATACTGATGGACTCCTTCGAAGACCTGGAAAACCCGCCGACGTCCATCCAGAACGTGGTCAATAACCGCTGGCTCAACTCCTCCTTCAAGGAGACCGTGAGCGCCGCCGGCTTTGGGGCCCGGGGGGTGCGGCCGGCCGCCTTTCCTGTCTCCTCCTGCGAGCCGGGCTGGCCGCGGAGCCCCAGGCCGGCCCTCGGGGGCCAGACGGGGCCGGGCCGGCCCTCGGGGGCCAGACAGGGCCGGGCTTCCCTTGGGGGCCAGACGGGGCCGGGGCGTTCCTTGGGGGCCAGACGGGGCCGGGCTTCCCTTGGGGGCCAGACGGGGCCGGGGCGTTCCTTGGGGGCCAGACGGGGCCGGGCCGGCCCTTGGGGGCCAGACGGGGCCGGGCCGGCCCTTGGGGGCCAGACGGGGCCGGGCCGGCCCTTGGGGGCTAGACAGGGCCAGGCGTCCCCCCGTGCCAGGACCCGTTGCGAGGCTGAGCTTGCTTTAGTCTGCACGTCGGGCCCCCCTGCCCACGGCGCAGCCCACCTCTTCCTCCAGCGTGGAGTTCCATGGCCTCCGAGGGCTAGACAGTGGGAGGGAAGCGACTTGGCCAGGAAGGGTCCGAGGCCAGACTAGAACCCAGGACCTCCCGGCTCTGGGCCCGGCCTTCCATCCTCTGAGCCCCCCGCCGCCCCCCAGCATGCCATTTCTTAGGGAAAGCCCCAGAGGAGGGGGCTTTTAGGCGTGTCCTTTTAGCGCCTGCTCAGGAGTGTGACGGTCCCCGCTCTCGGGGCGCCTCCGCTGCCCGGCCTGCCTCTTCCTGCTTGTTCTTTATAAACTCGCTGTTTCAGAGAGGAGCAGGAGTTGCCCCGTGCGTGCTGTCAGTCAAGCCCAACCCGAAGCCTCCGCCGGCCTCCTCCTAGCCTGGGCCTTGTCCGTGCGGGGAGGCCCCGCAGGCTTTGGCCTGGCCACAGCTCGGGTTCCCATGCAGCCGTTTTGCTCCCGTGTGTGCTAGGCCGTGGCGTCAAGCTGCTGGTCCGTGCTCAAGCAGAAGAGGCAGCAGATGAAGGTGAGGCCTGGGGGGTCCTTGGAGGCGGCAGTCCAGCAGAAGCCGGACGCCCGGCCTCCCTCGTGCCAGTCGGACCGCTCGCACCGGCACGCCTTCTTCAGGGCGCTCGCACGTGCCGGGGCGACGCTCGGTTGTCAGCGTCCGAGTCTGTCCGTGTAGCCGGCTGTCGAGGGGGCAGGGGGGCGAGGGGAGTCCCTCTGCACAGGCTTTGCTGCCCTCAGCGTCGCCCCAAATAGGGGGTCCTCCCAGCCCCTGCCTGGGGTCTGTGGCCCGCAGACCTTCCTCACTGCAGACTGTCCGGGAATCCTGGGGAGCCGAGCGGCCTTCTCTTTGTTGGCTGGGCCAGGAAGCACGTAGGACGAGGGCCTTCTGGGAGGGAAACCCGGGCTCTCCCCCTGCCGGGAGCCGCTGTGCCGAGGAGATGGACCGCCTCCTTCTGGCTTCTGGCTCAACTTGACGTTCTCTATCCAAGGAGCCAGGACGGCTGTGGCTCCGGAGTCCCTGGGCCTGGGGGGGCTCTCATCTTAGAACCTTTGGTTCTGAAAGGAGGAGGAGGAGGTGCTCCCCGACTCCCTCGCCTCCTCCAGGCCGCCTAGGAGGGCATCATCCCTGCTTCTCCCTGGCTGGGAGACGGCAGAGGAGGAGGATTCGTGGGTGAAAGCGTTCGGTGACTTTCGGGGGTGCACAAAAGCGCTTTCTTTCCACAATGGTTGTGAGCACAACCCTTCCTAGACGGCTGGGAGATGGTGGCCAACTAGGGACCTCTTCAGGGCCCTGGCAGGCCCATTTGTTATAAGAGGAGTAAAGGGGAAGCGCTGGGCGGCTCTGCTGCGCCTGGGCCTTCCTGTCTCTCTCCTTTTGTCCTCAGCGACAGCCCCTGAAAGATAAAAGGGCAACCTGGGTGCCTTTTCACTTCCTTCATGGTGACTTGAAGCATTCTTTAAAGCCCACCTCACTGGCTTTTCCCTTTCCTGGGCTCCGGCCATCCCAGAATGTCCGTGAACATCTTCCATCCTGCTCCTCGTCACAGCTGGCCCTAAACATCCCCCTTTCCACAGTGACCAGAGTGCTTTTCGGCCTTGCTTTTAGAACCTGTTCATGATGTGACTTGTTCTGTTGGTGGCCCTTACCTGGGGCTCCTTCCAGACTGGGTTCTAGTGTGACCACGAAAATGTGTAAATGGCCAAACTGTAAGGTTTTGGCCACACTGGTAAAGATAATTTTTAGTTTCTTGATTTTATCTTAAAAATAAGTGGTCGCCATGGGAAAAATTCCCAAATATGAAAAAATCCAAGTCAGCTGGATTTTATGGACATTTCTAATTAATATAAATGAAAGAATGAAGGGAAGAAAATGAGTAGAGAAATAAGTTTATAGTAGGAAGGGCCTAGGCCAATTGGCCTAAGCCTTAAGAGAGACTAGTCAGTCTTTAATCACTCACCACAAGGTCATTCCAAGCATCCTTGACTTCAAACTCATAAACTGAGTTCAGAGAGCTCCCTTTAAAGAGAATTTCCTCCTATGTCACCTCCCCTAAATTTTCACATCTACCAATCACAGAAGACGCTTTTCCCAAGACTGCCCATTCCTAGTTCTTATCTTCTTTTGTTCTCACCTTCTCTGAGTAGACTAAAACTTCTCACCTCTTGCTAAGCTTGCCTTTTGTAAGTTGCTTGACCTTTTAGTGATTAATTTGACCTTCCTAGGTACTGAGCACCCTTTTGTATTGGACCTAAAAATAGACCCAGCTGAAGGGCTTTTGCTTCACTATGAGTTGGGGACTTTTCATTGTTCAGTAAGGAGTTTACAACTTTATCTTCCCCTAAAGTATGCCTAAGTATGGGTGGAGTGAGGTTAGAGTTCTCAATACATTCCTGACCAAGTACCTCCATTTGTTACAATAAGGGAATAGCCTTAACCAAATGTTCTAAGGTACAGAATGAGTAGTTTTAAGATTCACACTAGTTTCCTGGCGATTCTGGTTGTGTGCGTGGGGAGAGCCTTTGAAGTCATTGAACATTGCCCTACTGTTTGTTTTCTCCAAATTGTCTCAGACCTTTCCGGCTCCGCCGGTCCACTTTTCTGCTTCTTCCATGTTGCTTGAGGGTTGAAGTTGGGTGCTGCGTGGGCCTTTGCTTCCTACTTTTTCTTGGGACTTCTTCTGAGGTTCTCGAATGGTTGTTCTTCCCGAGGAATTTTTTCTCTTCCTTTCTTTGTCCTTTGCTTGCACAGCAACACATAAGTTCATTCGTTTAGGCACTATTGTTTTTTTCATCCTATTGGCAGGACGCAGCCAGGAGCAGTCGACGGCTTTCCGGTTGTTTAGGTCACCCTTTTAGACTCTGCTCTCTCTAAACAAACACGTTTGCCCTCATCTTTGTCTTTGAAGTTCAGTGCCTGGCACATAGCAAGCCCCAGTGGTTGAGTGGCTCACGGGGCCCGCTCTTTAGTGACCTGCACCACGTCCCAATGGACATGGAACAGAAGTATAACTTCGCTCTCCTTCTTTTGCCAACAGATTCCCGATGGGTTCTTTGCACACTTCTATGCCATTTGTGAGCACGTCAGTCCTGTGTTAGCCTGGGGCTTTTTGGGTCCGAGGAACTCCCTCTATGATTTGTGTTGCTTCTTTAAGGTATGGGCTCCTTGTTCCCAATGAGAACGCTCACGCTGGTCGTGCGCGTGCTTTCCTCAAGGGCGAGCTGTCGGAAAGGGGCGCTCAGTTAGGGCTCACGTTCCTGGACGATTCGGCTCCATTTTTCCTCCGCCCTTCACACTCTTCCTGGCATGATTCTTATTTGGGTTTTTCTCGGCCCTCTTGGACGATCAGTGCTTGGAAGAGAGGCTCTCTGTCCTGTCTTTCCTTGTACGCAGAGCCTGGGCCCTACAGGCGGCCCCGGGAAGCCAGCTGTGCCTCCTCAGACCCTTGCTCACAGGCCTCCGTTTCTGCCTCTATCATGGAGATATGATTAGTGTATGTGGCGTTCCCTGCCCCCTTGGAGCGCACCATCAGTGCAAGCCACTCTGTCTCCTTCCTCGTTTGAGGTGGTCTCAAACCTCTCCACGTGGCCTGGGTGGGCATTTCGTGCCATGTCAGGAAGCACTAGAGGGCACGAGGTTGGGGCAGGACCGCTGTGGCTTGGGGGCCACTCGGTCGTCCCGAAAACAGACCCCGTGAAGAGCCCACACGGAGGCCACGCTGCTGTGACCGTCTGGTGGCCCTCGGGACTTGGCGGACAGATTCCCCCTTTTCCCAGGCCTGCGCACTTCCGAGCTGTGCCTCGGCAGGGTTTCCGTTTCCACGTCCCTTCAGGTCTTTGCCACTAGCCTGCGTGCTCTGGGTGCTTGGGGTGTTCACGTTCTTGGGGTGCCGCCTGGGTTTCAGCTTCCACCCCGCTTGTTTTGTCCCCCAGGACCAGGTCCTCTATTTCCTCAAAGACATCTTCGACTTGGAGAAGGTTCGCTACTCCAGCATGGAGACGTTGGCCGAAGATCTCATGCAGCTGCTGATGCGCCGCACCGAGCTTCTGATGGCGTACCTGGGCGCAGACTCCCTGAGACACGCGAGCGGCTGCGTGAGCGGCCACGGCCACGCCGTGTCCAGTGGCCTGGTGGAAGCCAGAGTCCAGTGAGGGCGCGTGTGTGCGCGGCCGGGCCGTGGGGAGGTTTGCTGGACGAATAGGCCGGACGCCCCTTCGGGGGGCCGCAATCTGGAAACATTTTCCATTCTGAAATGTGCGTTTTCCCCACTTGTTGCTCGTGATTGGAGTGTGTCCTGGTTACTTTCTGGTGTGTAAAGCCTCGCAGCAGCCCTGCCGCGGCCCGTGGCGCCCAGGAGATTGCCGCTTTGCTCTTCCCGCGTGGCGCGCTGTCCATTCATTAGCTTCCTTCTCTGTGACTAGTTAGGCTTGCCTTGAAAACGCGTCTGTACGTATCGGCGGCCTCCTTTTGTCTCAGGCACGATGCAGGGACACGGGAAATAGAAATCGTCGTCATTTAGGCAGTCACGTGTCTGGTGTGTGCTCTTGTCCGTGCCCTGCGCTTACAGGAGTCGGCCCGATGGGGTCCCCGCGGAAGATGTCAGGCGGATCGGGCGGCTGCCCCTGATGCAAGCGGGCAGAGCCCTTCCCTCCATGGCCTGGGGCTCTTCCGGGCCGGATTCTCCTCTCCTCTTCTGTCGAGATCGTCCCTTAACAAACTGTCCCCCCGGAGTTTTCCGATGGACACGCTGCAGGCGGAGAAGGGAAGCCCGAGCCTTGCCTCCTCTGGCCCTCAGACGCCTCCGGGGAGGTGCTGGCAAAAAGGCTCCGACTGCGGGTCAGATTTCTTATTAGCTGGGTGGCTTTTCCCTCCAGACTTAAGCCCGAGCGTTTCCAGGCCCAAGAGATTCGCTCTTTTCCCGCACCCGAGCCTCCTCGTTAGCTCGAGGGAGGTTCTCTGGGAGATGTCCTCCTCCGGATTCTCCTTTGGCCAGCTCTTGAGATGCCCGTGTGAAGCAGGAAGTGATGGGCTTCCTGCCCGGCATCCGCACGATGGGAACCGCTTTTGGATTGGTCCCCCCGTGAGAGAGTCAAGCACGGACACTCGGGGCGGAGTGGCCGATGCCCTTCTCTGGTCGGGACAGACGCTGCCCATGGCGAACTGCTCCAGCAAATGGCATTGGCCACTGGCCTGGGGGTGACCGAGCCCTCACTCGGGGGCCAGTGCCCGGGGACCTGGAAGGCATTTTTAGCTGTAGATCCTCCGGAGAGAAGCAGCGCCATGAAGCGTTCGTCGGTTCCTAGTTTTCCTCATTAACTCGGCCGAACCGAGCTGTCCCGTAGGGATCACACGTCCTTGGCGGTCGAACACCGACTCGGCGTTCTCGTATCCACTGTAGAAGCCGGACGTAAGGAGGAAAGGCAGCTGTGCCTTGGGGGTCGGACCGGAGTTCTGTCTGAAATCCGTTGGGAAAAATTGCACTATTTACACGCTGCTGTGGCTCGTGAAGGTCTCGACGCTCTGCCCATTGGCCAGGGTGGCGTCGCAGAATGGTCCTCTCCGCCGGTCAGCCCCTCAGCTGCTTTCCCGGCCCCAAGGTTTTCCGTGTGGCCTTCAGTCCGAGATGATAGTGACCAAATGGAATGTCGGGGATCTCCGTGCGGAAGAGGTCTCTCCTTCAGGGTCGGGAGTCACCTCGGCCTCTCGGGGAGAAGGATGTCTACGACGGGGCTCTGGGGGCAGCCGTGCCCGTTTCCTTTTGCCTTAAACCTGGATTATAAACACAATCAGCAACTTTCAAATGACAAATGAGCAGATTTTGGTAGCATGATCTGAAATCCCGTCCAACTCGTCTTGTGGCACGGATTCCGGAAGCTGCAGGCCATCTCCATCAGCCACACCGACTTCCGGGTCCCGTGTTCAGAAAGGGAAGACGCTGGCGCCGCAGCAGTTTCTAGGCCCCTCTTTCCATTTCCCACCAGTCGGGCACGCAGGTTTCGTGCGTTACCAGGAAAGAGGGCAAGAGCAGGTTTGGCCAGCAGACGCCCTGTGGACTGGACACCCCATTGCTTAGGCCTAGGGACGAGCCGTGCTGGAGAGAAACTGAAATGGGTTTCTCCCCAGCTCTTCTTCCCGGGAAGTCACGTTTTCAGGGATGGCCCGTTGGGCCCTGTCTCCCGGGAAGGGTTTTAGTCGGAGGACTTTCTGTCTGGAAACGTCATTGCAGGCGAGCTTGGTGGGGGAGGGCGCCATCGGCCTTTCCCGGTCCTCAATGGCTCTCCACGTCCTTGGTTTTGTTTGTTTGACGGGTCTGTGCATGAGCCGCAGTCGGCCAGTGCCGAGGCCCAACGGCACACGCGGCCGGCCTTCCCTTGTCCGTCTCCCAATGAAATGCTCTCCTGTAACGGCCCCCTCCCTTCCCGCCTGTCACAGATCGCAGTGTTTCTCTTCCTGCCAAATAAAGGACTGCTGACACCTTTCCGTGCACACCGTTGACTCTGTTACGCAGCCCGGATCCGTGCGCTCGACCCAGACCCGGAGGAGCTGTGGTCCAGCGGTCCTGCCCCTCCCTGTGGAGGGAGGTGAGGCGGCTCCAGGCCAAAGGAGTTCCTGGGGTGAGGCCGGCCAGGAGGCAGGAAGCTGGGTGTGGGAGCTACACTAGCTGGCTTGGACATGTCGAGCTGAAGCATTCCGCGGTGCCGCTCTTTCCACACGGGTTGTGGCTGGCACACGTGAGCCCAGCTAGCAGAACTCCTAATGGGGCTGCGTTTGCTTCCTCTAGAAGTGGGACGGATGCCCTGCAACAACGAGGAAGCGTCCAGGGCCGCTCTGGGCTCGTTTCGGGGAACCGCCTGCCTTTCCCTCCGCGCGCTGGCTGAGAACTGAGGCCGGCACGCAGGAGTGCAAAGTTCCAGTTGAGAAGACTCGCGCTTGTGGCCTGGCTTAGTGATGCCCGTTTAGGGCAAGACCGAGAGAAGGAAGGAAGCGCGGAGGCCTAGTGCAAGGCTCTCCTTTTACAGAGGCATGCTGAGCTGAGGCAGGGCGACACTGGACCCAGGGTGACCTCGTTCTCCTCGAGACGATCCCAGGGACTCGCCCTTAGAGAAAGAGCTGATGGTCTGAGTGAACCCCAAAAGGCCATATTCCACTTCATTTTTCTTGATTTTTTGAGATCTCTTGGGCAAAATGACATGGTTGCACCTTAGATGGCTGACTTGGGGAGGGGGAACAGGGAGGAAGGGAGGGCCCCCATCTGGAACTGCACATTGGACAAGAATGAGTGCCAGAGAATTGTTTTTACGTGTACTGGGGAGCCATGAAAGGCAGGTGACCGAGGCCAGGTCCCACAGATACAAGTGATGGGCAGGATTCCGAGCCTCCCCTCCCTTGGGTCGCCAGATAGTTACTGTCCCGAGTCCTCCTGCACCCCATCCATAGCCTGGCACCCCAGGCTCCCGGGGACCCACGCTTCCCTTGAAGCCCTCAGACTCCCAAGGCCCAGGCCAGCACAGCAGACAGCAGAGACACCGCTTGAAGGCCAGCACCAGGCACCAACTGCGAAGGCCTCGCCTCCAAGTCCTTGGGGAAGGACAGTGTCCATCCAAGCCGTGGCCCTCAGGGGTCATTCCTAGGAGGTGATGTGCTCCATGAGCTCAGTACAGGCTCCTCCTGGGACTCCCATGCTCCCTGCTGTCCCACTGCTTGGCTAAAAGCTTGGGGGGGGGGGGTAGCCAGGCTCCTTTGGCCCTGCCTCCCCAGCACTCTTGACTGGGTGCTTGTCCTGCCCCATTAACTTGGAGCGAGGCTCTGTCTCTGCACTCCTAGCCTTGCCCCTGCTCAGGCCCTCATCCCCACCGGCCTCCCCCCTCCAGGCTCTCCCTCCCCATCCGCCCTCTGCAGCCCCCCCAATGCAGATCGGCCTCAGGCCTTTCTCTCTCCCCACATGGTTTCGGGCTGGCTCCCCAGTGATTGTGTGCACAAGGTAGGCCTTTGGTGACTGGACCCCTGGAGGCCAGGAAGACAAGGCTGCGGGGCTCCGAAGGCTTCCTTGTAGGGGGACGTTGCCACACTCCCCTCTACATTGGGGGGCTCCAAACTATTGGGGAAACTGCCTGGGGCCAACCATTATTCCTGGCAGCCCGCCCTCCCTGGCCACACGGGTGGGCCTGCCCTGCGGCTATTTGAGAAGCTTATCTGGGACTTCTATTAAAAGAAACACAGACATGCTGAGCAGCTGGAGGGGGAGGGGGAGGGGGAGGGGGAGGGGGGGCTCTTCAGGCCCCTGTACAGGCTGAAGTCTAGCTTTGCCGGGTTTTCCACCCCAGCCCCAACCCTTGGCCAGCCAGGTCCTCTCTGGGATCTGCGTTGGGTCTCCCCCTGGGCAGGGGCCCCTCCTAATCTCCCATCTCTTTGCCCAGGTGCCCGAGCCTGGGTTCCACCTAGCTGGGTGACCCTGGACAAGTCACTCCCCCCCTCCCCAGCTGCCTTGGGACGGGCACCCAGGACTGATGGGAGCTGAGGGGACGGAGACCACCTGGCCCTCCTCCCTGGGCAGTCTCCCTGAGTGCCTGTGCCTCAGTTTCCAAAGGAGGGGAGGGGAGGGGAGGGGGCGGGCGGAACCTGGGTGCTGGCCCTAGGCCTGAGGCGGTGGGGAGGAGCCTGGGGGCGGGGGGGGGGGGGGGGGGGCGCGTGCCTGGGAACAGCTGCGGGCCGCCTGGAATGCGGGGCGGGCGGGCTGGCGGCGGCGCACCGGGACTTTTATGGAAACTTGCAGCTCCCGACACTGCGGCCAAGGGGGTGGAAGGAAGCGTCGGCGCACAGGCACAGGCAGAGGCTGCAGCGGCAGGAGCGGCAGAGCCCGGCGCCCCCACTTTGTGCCCCCCCACCCTGCCTCGGGATCCAGACAGTCGGCCGCTGCGGAGGTAGGGAGGGAGGGAGGGAGGGTGGGAGCCCGGACTCAGTGGCTCGCCCAGTCCCCGCGGGGCTCCGCCTTGGGGGGGCCGCCCTCCCCCTCCGCTCCCCTGCCTCTGCACTGCCTTCGGGAGGGGGAGGGGGCGCTGCGGGGTCCCAGGGAGCCGCGCCCACTCCTCCTTCGGTTTGGAGGAAACTGAGGCAGGCGGGGCACCACCTGACAGCAGGCAGAGCAGGGCCCTTGGGGGGAGCCTCTGGCTCTGCTCTTTAGGTGCGTGGGCCCGCCCCCTCCCTCTGCCCAGACCAGGAGCCGAGAAGTGGGCTGGTTCTGATCCCCCTCCCTGCCCCCCCCACGGAGGGGGGGAGGGGGGGCGCCGGGACCCCTTCTTCGGGGCCTCCCCACCAGCCGGCCACCTCCACAGCCAAGTGGCTGGACGAAGCCTCTGGCCGTCCCCCCTGGTCCCCCCCTCAGAGTGTTCCAGGCCTCGGGAGGGAGCTGGGCAGACCCAGCCCCTTCCCCAGAGGAAAAGGGAGGTGAGTAAGGTAGAGCAGGAGCCTGAGGGGCCCTTTGGAGGAGGCTGCCCTGTCCAGGCCCCCAGGCGCTCCCCAGATAAGCCACCCGAAGGCCCCCAGAATCCAGTCACAAAGGGTCCATCCCAGATCAGCTGGGAGCCCAGAGAACATCAGCCATTGGCTAAGGGGATGGACGCCATATTTGAAACCCAGGCCTACCTTGGCCCCGTTCTCAGGACTTTGTGCAGAGAGTGTTCAAGAGTGCTGGGGTGGTGGTGGTGGGGAGCGGTGCTGACTCCCCACCCCTCCCCCATCACCTCTTGGGAGAGGTTGGATCCCAAGACCACAAGTGCATCCTGTTTGCCCATCCCATGGCAGGTGACCATCGACTGGGGCCATGAATCTGCCCCTGCCTGGCTCCTCCATGGCAGTTTCCTTGGTCTTGAGCCCAGCCAAGCCTGTTGCTGGCTCGCCTGGTGGGAAGTTTCCCAATTCCACAAATATTTAGGAAAATGAGTCAAACTAATGAGTGTCCCATTTGTTTCCTGCCCCGTGGCCACCCTTCTCCAGAGAGCCATTGACTCCCATGGTGGCCATGACTATTATCCCGGGGTATTCCTCGGGAGGCATTGAATGACCTGGGGTCTGGGACAGCCGTGCTTGGAGCTCGTCTGCTGCCATTTTTGCCAAGAGAAAATGAGACTTCAGCTCAGTAGAACTACTTTGGTTTGGGTTGTGGGTGCCGGGGAGGGTCCCGGCCGGGCAATGGGTCCCGTGTGGCCTGGGGCAGAGGCCTTTCTGGCCTTTGGGAGAGTTCCCCCAGGCCAGGGGCCCTTCAGCTTTTCTGGGCCCTCTGGGAATCCCCTTGCCAGGTATGGGAAACACAACCCAAAGGATTCCAAGGGAAGCCGGTTCTGTAAGGCATCAAACTAGGAACCAAAAAGGGAGGAAGCTGAGCTTCGGCACCGCAGGCCTGGCTTCATGGCCCCAGGGTGCCTCTGGCGCTGTGGATGGCCATTTGGTGGGAAGAGAGGGAAATGCAGGGCCCTTTCTGGGGGTGTCTCTAGCTCCAGAGGGCTCTGTTGGGGTGACTCATGAGACAAAATGGTCTCAGGAGAACCGACGTTTCGGGTGACTGAGAGGCCCCCTGTGGGAGGAAGCTTGTGACCCAAGCGTGTGAGCAGGGAAGTCACCGGCTCTGAAAGGTGCCCGAGCCCAGCCTCACAGTTTCGGCGGCCTCCGTGAGGCATGGTGAGGGCTGGAGGCACACAGGAAGGGGGTTCACTGAAAGGAAGAAAATTGTCCTGGCAGCACGTGGAGAGCTCCTGTTGGGTCCCTTTGGGAGGCGCCATTGGGGAGTAGGATTGGGCCCCCTGGGCCCGTTGGAGCGCGCCGACCAAGGGACAGGAGCCAAGGTTGGGAAGACGACCCACGGAGGGTGGCCTTGTGGACCTCCAAAGCTTGGGGCTCCAGAGGGGGCCTGAGGCTGGCATCTGCGTGGGAGAAGGGGCTGAGGGAATTCCCCTGAACAGAAGACTTCCTCTTGCCACCATTTTGGATTTAGTGCTTCTGACGTCCTTGCAGGCCAAAGGGGCCTCCGCCATCTTCAAGAGACCCCAGAGGGATTTGCAGAACCGTGTCAGACCCCTCCGCCCTTTCCTTGTCTTCCAAGAGGGAGAGGAGCCTTCCTCCCGGCCCAGCTCGCAGCCCTTTGCAGAGTCTCCATCCCGAGGCTCCCTGCCACGCCGCCGGCTGGCCCCTCCAGCCTCCCGGCTCTCTGGGGCAGCTCTGACGGGGGCCCCGACTGCACTCCTTCCTGGGCTCGGGCTGCCCCCAGACGTTTGTCGGATGCCTCTCGGTGCCAGGCGGGCAGCCTCGGAACAATCCCGGCGCCCTCCCGGTGGAGGAGACGTCTGGGGACTCTCCAGGCCAGCCTTGTTGGGATGGAGGAACCAGCCACGTGCCTGGGAGGCGACCCAGTCTCAGCCCTGCCAGTGCCGAGTGACCCGCCTGGGCCATGCCGGCCCCCCTTGGGAGCTGGGGGCTGAGGCAGGCCCGGCCGGAGCTCCAAAGCCCAAGAAGCGGCCCCCCACGCTTCAGTGGGGACGGCAGGTGCCGCCGATGCATCGGCCCGACAGGCGGCCAAGCCGGGAGCCCCCGAGGTCAGCCGGGCCCAGAGTAGGCGCTGGCGGGCGTCTCTGACGGGGCGCCATCTTGGACCTCCAGCGCTTCTCTGGGGAAGCTTTCAGCGCGAGGGGAGAGAACTCGGGCTCTTCTTCACTGTCACGCTGCTCTGCCCACCCCTCCCGGCCCCCCATCATTCCGCTAAAATCGGGGGTCCGATGTGCCGCCGGGCCTCTCTCCCCAAAGGCCTTCTGGGCTCGTGGCCCGTTTCACAGCCACAAGCAGGCGGCTGAGCCCGGAGGGATCCTCGAGGAGCTCCGAGAGGCGGCCCTTCGGATGGGGGCCTTCCGGGGTGCTGCTGCCGTTGGCCCAAAGGGCGATGTCGGGAGCCTGAGGGGGCGCCGTCCAGGGGAGGGTCTCCTAACCCGGCTGGGGCCCAGAGGACGGGGAAGGCGCGCTGTGGAGAGGCCCGCGGAGCAGGCGACGGCTTCTGAGGCGAACTCGGGGTCAGGCCGATGGGGAGCCCAAGACGGGCAGGAAGGCCGACGAGGCTGGAGGCGGGAGCTGCACGAGGACGGCGACTCTTAGCCCTCCAGACCCGACCCGGGAGGGTGTTCGCCAATCTGGAAGGAACTTGAACAGAGAAGACACTGGCCCAGATGGAAGTGACTTGTCCAGGGCCGCTCAGAGCGATCGAGGCAGGTCTTGAACCCAAGTCCCTGAACTCTGAACTGTCGGAGGCGATCTAGTCTGACTCCCTACTTCCTCTTTCTAGGAAAGTCATTTGAGCTCCCACGTGTAGGGAGCACCGACCCTGGGCCAGGCACTCGCCGGCGTAGCCCCCGAGTCCATCCAACTCCGCCAAACTCTGGGGCCCGGGTGTCGCCTTCCCCGGCACGGAGCCACCACCTTTTCTCTGTCCTCAGGCCACGACGGCCATCCTCGTCCTTGTGGATGTTGCTGCGGGGCTCTGCGCCCCCACATCCACTCAGGGCGCCCCCACATCCACTCAGGGTGCCCCCACATCCACTCAGGGCGCCCCCACATCCACTCAGGGCACCCCCACATCCACTCAGGGCACCCCCACATCCACTCAGGGCGCCCCCACATCCACTCAGGGCGCCCCCACATCCACTCAGGGTGCCCCCACATCCACTCAGGGCGCCCCCACATCCACTCAGGGCGCCCCCACATCCACTCAGGGCGCCCCCACAGGGAGGGACGGCCCAGCACACAGGGGTGGGGGGCACGGTGTTGTTTGTAAGGGCAGGAGAGAGGCTGAGGGCCGCCTGCCTCTTTGTAGCAGAAGGGACGCACGCGGGGACCAGGAAGGGAGAGCCGTTTCCACTCTGACCAAGCTGCAGCAGGGGAAGGGACGGGCTCACGCAGGCCTCCTCCGTGTGGGCAGTCCGGCAGGCGCTCTCCTGTCCTCTTTGATCCTCACAACCATCCTTCAAGGGCGGGGCCGGGATGGCTCCCATCTCCCAGGCGAGGACACCAAGGCCAGCAGTGCGAGCCTGGATCTGAATTCTAGTCTTCCCGATTCCGGGCCCGGTGCTCGGTGGCATCCTGTTTGCCGGCATCCCCCATCTTGAGGGGGTGTCAGACAGGGCGCATCTCTGAGGCCCACACGGACACGAGACGACTAGCGCCACGACCCTAGCCACCAGCCCTCCTGAGCGCAGAAAGCTTCCCTTGAATCCAGGCCCTGCTGAATCGTCCCCTTCCTTCCTCCCTGGGCTCGCCTGTCTCGGGGGACGTCTGAGTTCTAATGTGCCCAAAAACGGTCCTCAGAAAGAGTTTCTGCATTACAGGGGGGCATCGGGGAAAAGAACGAGGCTCCGGGGGGGGGCATCGGGGAAAAGAACGAGGCTCCGGGGGGGGGCATCGGGGAAAAGAACGAGGCTCCGGGGGGGGGCATCGGGGAAAAAGACTGGGGCTCCGGGGGGGGGGGGCTTCGGGGAAAGAACGAGGCTCCGGGGGGGGCATCGGGGAAAAAGACTGGGGCTCCGGGGGGGCATCGGGGAAAGAACGAGGCACCGGGGGGGGTATTCGGGGAAAAGACTGGGGCTCCAGGGGGAGTCCCCATCCCTGGAGGTCTGACTGTGTTGGGGAAGCATTGGGGGTCCTTCTGGGCCCGGGTTTGTCTTCCGGCCTCAGGAAAACTCCAATTCTTGCAGGCGCCGAGTGAGTCCCGTCCAGCTCCGTAAAGTCACCAGCAGAGCCTCGAGCCAGCATGACCGACGTTTCCCAGAAGGCCGAGGTAGGTGCCCGGCGCGGGGGATGGGCGGCGCTGGGGCTCCCGAGGGCACCGGAAGGGACGCCTCTCAGCGGGCTGCCAAGGCCTCCTGGAGCTTGGGAGGCCCCCAGGGAGGGTCGGGCACGGCGGGCCGAGGCCGGTTCCGGTTCCGGGGCTGCCAGGAAGGCAGGAGGCTCAGGAAAGGGCCGGCCTCGTCCACCCCTCTGCCGTGGGGCGCGAGACGGGCTGGCGGAGCGACAGACACCTCCGTAGCACGCAGGCTGCCCCGAAGCCCGGCTGGTCTAGACTTCCCAAAGCAGCCCCCAAGTGGAGTCTTCACTCCCCTTCCGAGGCCCTGCACAAGGCTGGAAACGCAAGTGGAGAAACAGAGGCACGGCGCGAGACTGCTCCTCCGTGGAGACGACGTGGGGCGCTGCCCGGGGCGGCTCAGGGTCCCCACTGACTCCCGGACCCCCCTGCAGTCCGGAAAGCCCGGAGGCTCCTCAGAGTAAAAATGCCGCTTTTCGAGTCTTCCCTTCCTTGCTGGCTCCAGGGCGAGGGCAGATTCGAACCCAGTACCTCCTCTCTGGGCCCCTGGGTGGTGCTTTTTAAAGAGGACCAAAAGCAGCGATTACAAAGGAAATCCACGATGCTGCTCAAAATTGTTCAGATGATTAGAAGACTCTGCCAGGGAGCAGCGGTCGGGCCCCCCCGGCTCTGAAGCCCTGCGGGGGGGGGGTGTCATTGTGCACTGTGACCTGAAGGGCCAGGAAGGCGGGCTGCCCCCCCCCCCCAGCGGCCCACTTCCCACAGTTCTTCCCAAGGGGCTGGAGAGGATTTGCTCTCCTGCCTTTGGAATGGAGAAGCCATTCCGCTTCCATTCATCTGCTTCTCTTGGGAAAGGCTTTGAGTGGTTCCAGAAGAGGGTTCTTTCCTTGGTCCAGGGCAAGCCCAGCTTCCTCTCCTGGTATCCAGCGGAGGAGCCCAGCTGGGGGCTGGCGGGGAGGAGCACTGCGGTGCCTAGCAGTGAGATGGGTGCAGAAAGGAGCCCTGTCTGGTCATTGTAGACCGTCGCAATTGGCCAGACCCCAACGGCTACATTCACATTCCCGATGACCGCTCTCGCCTTCCTAGCAGCGAGTGGCCCAGGAAGCCCACTGGAATTGGGCTCGCCACCCTTGGGGGAGCCATTAATGCTGCCTCTAACCCTAACTTTGTGTTTAAGCAAAGCCCAGGAAGCCTTGCCTGGGGGCTTTGGGGTGGCCTTGGGTGTGGAGTATCCAGTGCTGGCTCGCCTTTCCCATTTCCTCTTTCGTCCGGAGCCTGCTGTGGCCTGGCTCCTTCCTGTTGCCCACTTTGGGCCCCGTCCACATTTGCCCTTTGCTATTTCCTTCCATTCCATCTGCTCTAATTTCTCTGAGTTTCTTTCCATCTTTTTTTAACTTCCTTTTCTTTCTCTTCATCTGCCCAAGATTCTGCTTTCTTCATCTAAGCCCGTCCCCAAAACGTACGTGCCCAAACTTGGCCAGGGTGACGTCAAGGACAAGTTTGAGGCCATGCAGAAAGCGAGGGAGGAGAGGAATCAAAGGAGGTCTAGAGACGAGAAGCAAAGAAGAAAGGAGCAATTCCTTAGAGAGAGAGAATGGAACAGGAGGAAGCAGGAGGTCACTGGCTTTGCTTTTTCTTTCTTTTTCCGGGCATTTCGCTGACTGAAAGGCATGCCCAGACTGCATTGCGTATGGGAGAAAAGGTGTGTTCGAGTTGTGCGGTGGGGGGGTGCCCCTATGGCTCACTGGCATTGCTCTACCCATCCAGATGAAGGAAATGCTCGCTTCCGACGACGACGACGACGACGACGAGGCCACCACGAAGGCGGAGAAGGCTTACGTGCCCAAGCTGACAGGTAGGCTCTGAGGATCCCGGGAGGGGATGCTAAGGGAGAGCGGCAGAGACTATCGGCTGCTGATTCTCCTCTATTCTTAGGAACGGTCAAGGGCAAGTTTGCAGAAATGGAGAAGCAAAGGCAGGAGGAGCAAAGGAAAAGAACGGAGGAGGAACGCAAGCGCAGGATTGAACAAGACCTGTTAGAAAAGAGGAAAATCCAGCGCGAGTTAGCGAAGCGTGCTCAGCAGGTCTGTGGGTGCAGTAGGTGGGGAGCTGAAGCGGGCGGAGGAGGGCTGGAGAGGGCAGAGGGGACCGCAGGGGCTGAACAGCTCCCCCAAGTCTATGCAGCCCAGGGATGCTTCCCTGAGTCATGGCCACAACGTGCTGAGGAGCAGCGAAGCTCCAGAGGGAGGCCAGCTGCTTCCTGCCCCCAGGAAGGAGGGCAAAGGCAGGCAGGGGTGGGCAAAACTTTCTCAGGGCTCAGTGTGGGGACCACCCTCTAGGGCCAGCTGGGGCAGGGCTCTGTGAGCTGCTCCTCTTCTGGAGGGTCTCCCCAGTGACTGGAAGTGATGAACACAGTGCAGGGGCTTCAGGGACTAACTGAAACACAGTCCTAAGTCCCACCCCCAAGAGGCATTGAAGCTTTCAGAAATTCAGAGGGAAGCACAAACTGAGGGGGCTGCTTTGAGATCACCGGCTTCAATTTCCTGCTGCCTGGGACAAGCTAAGGTTGCTGGTTTCCTATAGCCGAGCCTCTTTTTTTGGTCTCTTTTGTGTGTGGAGATCCCAAAGTCCTGCCCAGAATAGGTCTCTTCTGAGGCTCAGCGAGCCTTCGTGCTTTTATTTGGCACAGAAAGGACAAGGTTAGGCGCCCAAGGGAAGGAAGGGTGGAGCTTCTTGCCACCTGGGATGGCTTCCTTTTTCTGCCTTTTCCGTCTCTGCCCCGTGGAAGGTGGCTTCATCCTTGTTTTCCTCACACCTGGCCATCCACACAGCCTCCATCACTTTGAACAGGGAGCCTGGCAGCATTGACTGAGAGGCCAGGATCTGGGTCACTTGCCTCAGGAGCTTGACTGGAAGCAAGCATCTCCCTCACTGCATTTCAGAGATGCCGGTGACTCCCACGCTCTCTTAGAACTTCACCCATCCAAAAATGTCGGCCTATCTATCTTCTGCTGTTCTGGCAAGATCAGCTGAGCTCCCGCCACCTTCATGAAACCTTCCCAGATTTCCTCTAGCTAGAAATGCTTGCTTCCTCTCCCCTCCCCCACCCAAGTACTCAGGCGAAGTCTTTTAAGTAATTTACTGCTTAAAGTCTAATAATATAGAATAGCCAGCATTGAAGCGGGTGCTGGAGCTCTCCAGGGCAGGGGCTGCTGTCCTCGCTGTGTCTCCGGGCCTCAGCCTACTACAGTGTGTTGTTTGTTCATGGAATCGGATGGAAGTCTGCAGAGGACAAGGTCTTCGAGAGCCTCCTTCCATGTTCCCTTTAAAACTGATCTCGGCACAAGGAAGTGGGGGGCGTCAAGGAAAGACCCACAGGGGATCCACCCCATTTTCATAGGTGCCTTCCTGCCCCACGCTGGAGAGGTCTTGGGCAAGTCAAGGGACCTGGAATCGGGATATGGCGCTTCCAGAGCAGGTGAATGGGGGCCCTGAGGCAGAGACTTCCCCCAAGCCCTACTTCCTGCATCCATCGTGGAGAAAGGCCTTTGTAATGCCACTTGGCTGTGGAGGGGGCGCTCTCTTCTGAGGGCATCACCCACATGGCTGACCTGAGACGCAGGAGTGTCCGGCCATCTCTGGGCTTTCTCAGACCTTGGAGTGAAGCTTTGGCCCTGCTTTCATCCGGTGTTCATTTCCTTTTGCTCGGATCCTCCGGGAGACCTCCTTGGCGAGGCTTTCCCGTTTAGTTTTGAGACTAGCCTTTTGGGGCCTTGATGGCCTTTGCCTCAGGGGAAGAAGGCAATCTGCGGAGGCTGAGGGGGAAAGCGCCAGTAAACAGCCTCCTCACAGGGGAAGTGAGTGCAATGGCTCAGGCTTTCCATAAAGGCAACAATTTCCTATTTCCTGTGAACCGGCTGATCTCAAGATGAGCCCTGACAGGGCTGGAGAAGAGGAAGCCGGAGGAGGCAAAGAATCATTCTCTGGAAGGGGGGCTGCTCACTGCTCCCCCGAAGGGCTGAGGTCTGCGTTTGGGGCTGAAAGCTCCCTGCCCTCCCCCCGCCCCAACCTCTGCTCAGGGCTGGAGAGGGCAGAGTTGGGAGCCCCAGGAAGAGCCCAGGATTCTAGGCTGCCATTGCGGAGGGACCCGAGCACCACCTCCTGGAATGGGAGAGTCACTTGGAGAAATGGGCTGCTTAGCCGGGAGAGGGGCCACGAGACAGATTCGGCTCCAAGAGAGAAAGAGGAGCAACAAGGGGTGGCGGAGCCGGAGTAGAAGGAAATGCTTCCTCTGGGTGAGGGACCCCAAAGAGGGCAGAATGGGTGTGTCTGACATGGCTGGAGGTCTTGCGGGCTGCCTTCGAGGGCCTTCCTGGTTCGTGTATGGGCCGAGCCACCTGCCCTTCTGATGCTGCGGTCCCACAATTCAGTGATAGAGCCTTGAAGGATGCACCAAATGGCTTAGATGAATTCCGGGTGAGATCCGAGGTGGAGGATCACTAACTCCATGTGCTGTCCAAGGAGCAAACCATATAGCTTCACGGCACTAGCAGCGCCTCTTCCCCTAAGCCCTCTCCGCCCTTCCCAGATTCCAGGCTCTTCCCTGTTCTGGAAGCCACTCTTGTCTTTGTCTTCGCCTCTGGGGGGCGCTGGTGGGCTGAGCCGGGATCCAGCCGCTTCCCTGTTCAGCTGTTTCTCTGGTAAGCAGGCAGGCGGGCTCAGCCCTATTTGGCCACAATGGCCTGAGAACCCCACCAAGGGCAGCTCTGCTGCTGCCCTGGAGTCGGGGGTCCCTTTGTGGCACGAACAGCGTTCGCAGTGGTCTGGCCGGTGGTGAGCGAAGGGCGCGTGCCCGGCTCTGTTTGAGCCCTCCGAACGGTTCGTGGCTGCTTTCCAGAACCTTCCGTGACAGCCCGCAGTGCTGGTTCCTGTCCCTGGTCAGGCTCAGAAGCACCTGTTGGAGGAGAAGGTCCGGCCTGAGTCTCCCGGCTCGGGCTCGCCGCGGCCTAAAGTCTCACCTTGGAAGAGACTTTCCTGCACGGGCTTCCTTTGACCCCCTTCAAGGGTCTTATTTGAAGGCAGGAGGCGAAGCGCCCCCCATGTGACGCTCTGAAATTCTCCTTCACCAGATGGAGGACAGAAACGCGGTGGGGCCAGAGTCAGCAGCGGAGGTAAAGCCATGCTTCGTGCACGGGCCCGATTGGTGGATTCTTTCTCTTTGGCTGAAATGGAGCTTCAAAAGAGGGAGCAGAAACTTGCCCCAAAAGACCGTTTCTGCACTCGTGAATCTGTCACCCCCCATCACGTTGCTAGAGAAGTGTGTGTGCGTGTATGTATGCGTGTGTGTGCGTGTAGTCACACATGTCAACTTTCATGGCTCCATCTAGACCGCCACACTAGGCAGCAAGTCTAGACACGGCCTAAGAGCCGGCTCCGCAATGGGCCTCCCAAAGGCCGCAGATTGCCGGTGAGCCTGGGCTCCCTCCCAGCGTTTCAGCCCCTCTGCGGACCCTGCCCAGGGGTCCCCCCTTGTCTGCCCTGTGTTTGCATGTCACCCAGGGGAAGTTCAGTGACTGGCCTGAACTCTGGAATCTACTTTCTGGGGGTACGGAACCATTTGATGGTGCTGCCAATATCGTACAGGAACAGAGAGGAGCCGGTTCATCCCGAGGGCTGCCAGGCGCCCCTTTGGCTAGGGAATCCAGGGGCAAAAATAGAGGGCACAGAAGGGACGCACTGGGATGGCTTGAAGCACCATCTGTTTGCAAGCAGCCACCAGGCTCATTTGGAAGGACGGAAGGACGTCTGTGCAGTCAGTCTTCTGGGAATAGGCTGCCTCTTCCCAGGGAAAAGAGCTGCTCCATAGCTTGTGCCTTGGGGAGGCGGTGATCATTGGCTTTAGGAAATGTTGGGTGAAATTCTTCCGCTGGCTCGCCATCAAATGGGTTCAGAGCACCTTTCCTTCCCCGTGCATGCGCCCTCCACTTGTCTTTCCCAGGCTCTGCAGTGGGTCACCCTCCTAGCAAGCGTGATGAAGGCGGGGGAGAGGGTGTCACACAGATACTAACACCCCCCCCCCCAGCTTAGGGGGGCTCCTGTAGCTGCTGTTAAGCCCAGGGAGGGGATGAGCCCAGAGCCCGGGAAATGCCGCTGAGGCAGGATGTTGGCGGGAGGAAGCTTCTAAGAAGCCCGGCCTTTGCACACTAGGAAGGAGATGCTTCGCTGCTGGTGACGGTGGTGCCAGGAAGAGCCCACAAGACGGCGGGGAATGTGCAGAAGGCTTTTGAGGACCTGGAAAGAGCCGGCGGGGAAGAGCAGCGAGTCCTCAAGGAGGCCATGTGCCTTTCGCTGGTGATGGTGGGTAGTTGTTGCTGGGGGCGGGGGCGGGGCGCCACGCTGGCCGCCTGGGGGCTCTGCTCAGCTGCCTCCCTCTTCCTTAGGATGAGGAGGCGGAGGACGTGGCCGGTGCCAAGGGCTCGCCTTCTCCCGGGAGGCTGAAGTTCACTTTCGAAGAAATGGAGAAAGAGAGACAAGAAACGAGGAAGAGGCAAGCGGCAGAGGAGGCCCGGCAGCGTTTGCAGGAGGAGCGCCGCGCCTTCGAGGAGGCGCGGCAGCAAATGGTAGGGTGGACTTCCGGCTACCGGGATGGGGGCGGAGACCATGGGGCAGCTGTAGTCCTGCTGGGGGGAGCCCGGGGAGGGCACGGCCCCAGGGCCCTTCCCATAGCTCCTGCTGAGGAGGCTGGTGCAGGCTCCACCCACAAGGGGGCGGGGCGGGACAAATAGGGGGTGCCCGAGGGAATGCCAGCAGGGTTGGAGCCCAAGGGACCATTTCCGGCCGGGCCCCAGAGGCCTTGGGGAGCAGCTGAGCTTCCGGAGGAGGGAGGGGGTGACGCGGGCCCAGAATCTAGTGCAGAGGTCCGGGGACGCTGGGTGATGACAACTGAGGGAAGAAGGGAGGCGCCCTGGGCCGGGAGGCTTTGGGCCCTCTTAGGCTGTGGGCTGCGCATGGAGGGCCGCCTGTGCGGAGACGGCAGACTGGCTGAACCCCACTGGGGGTCAGGAAGGGAGGGGGCCGCGTTCCCCGAACTCTCGAGGCCCAACTCCCCCCGCTGTCTTACTCCCTGTTTGCGCGGCTCCCCTCCCCTCCCGGCCTTGGGGCCGCCCTCTACGGGATTTCCGGGCCTTCCTGAAACCCCAGGTGAGGAACATGGGCCTCAGCCTGGGGCGGAGCTCTGACGAGGCTCCTCCCCTTTGGGCCCCCATTTCTATGGACTGGAGGAGATTCCAGCCCCTCCCCCCGAGTCCGGCAGTGGTGGTGGGGGGGGGGGCTCCGAGAGTGGACATGGACTCGGGGCCTCCCATTCGGTTCTGGTGCCCCGCGCAGGCTGGCGAAGGGGGAGAGGATGGAGGCGGAATGCAGACGTGCCCCCGAGAGCGTCTTGGGCCCGGGAAGCTGCGGCTCAGCTTCGAAGGCCTGGAGAGGCAGAGGAGAGAGGAGGAGAAGAGGAGAGCCCAAGAAGAAGGCCAGAGGCGCAGAGAAGAAGAGAAGAGAGCCTTTGCCGAGGCCAGGAAGAGCATGGTGAGTTGTGAGCCTTCCCAGAGGGGGTGGAGAGCAGGGAAAGGAAGGAGCCCAGGCAAAAGCCGGGCCCTCTTGGTCCCCAGCCCAGGCCAAGGGTGTCAACCTTTGTTGGGGGGGGGGGAAGCTTTGGGGAGACGTGGGCTGGACTCTGGGGAAAACGCATCAACATTTCTACAGGAGTCTGGAAGGTGAGCCGGGCCCTTCCAGTCTGGGTAGCCGCCTTTCACAGAATTAGCCAACCTCTGTGAATCATGGGAAAATGAGCTCCTGGGCATCATCGGGGCAGCCTCTGGAGGGCCAAGTGCTGTGGCCTTGGACACCCCCTGCCCATCCCTCAGACAGCCCCCAGGGGTGTGGAGAGGTCAACTCTGATTGGAGCCTCGTGCTGGGCCTTGGGTCCGAGCGAGCCAGCAAGCGAGCAGGCAGCTCCAGAGTTGGCTCTCCCTCTTTTCAGAGGATTGCTTCCTGACTGTCCCAGGAAGAGGGGAGGAGGAGAGATGGACAATCCCATCCAAAGGGTTTTTTCCATAGAGCTGGGAGCCAAGTAAAGGAGCACCCAAAGTGCCTCCACTGTAGCCTCCGGGCCTGGGGCTTCTTCACAATAGGTCCCTGGGAGGCCGGCCATGTTGGGTCCGCTCAGCCTGGGCCATAGGGCGAGGGAATGCAGACGAGGCTCCTGGCTTCCTACTGGGCCCGGCGCCTTGAGCAAATGCCTCGAGCTAGCCTGTGCTCAGTGGACACGGGTAGGCCCTGTCTGCTCTGCCAGGCAATGGCAAATGATCCTTCTCGGCAGGTGCTTGATGCCGACTCTGAGGAGCTCCACAGGCCGGGCTCGCTGGAGTCCCTCCCACCAGGAAAGCTGGAGATGAATTTTGAGGAGCTGCTGAAGCAGAAGATGGAAGAAGAAAAGCGGCGGACAGAAGAGGAGCGCAAGCACAGGCTCGAGATGGAGAAGCAGGCCTTCGCCCAGCTGCGGCAGGAGATGGGCCAGGTAAGCCTCGGCACCAAGGGGTGAGACTGGGGGAGGGTCCCACACCTGGACCAGGGGAGGGCAGCCAGTCAGCCAATGGCGTCGCCCACCTCCTGACCAACAAGGACACTCCTGGACCAAAATGGTGGCTGGGGAGCGCGTGATGGCTGGACATGGGCCTCCCAGGTTCTGGGAGCACAAGCTCAAGGGGTTCCCGTAGAGGCCAGAGAGGGACGGGGAAAGTGGCTTCAAGACGGAGACTTCAAATGAACTGCACCCTTGGGGCCCGCACACAGGAGGGGTGATTCCTGAGCAACTGTGACTGGTGTTTGAGAGACCGTTGATGGGGGGCCCCCCCCAGTGTGTAGAACAAAGGGCACGATGGGGAAATGGAGTCTGCAGCCTCTAAGCGGGGGCTCGGCGCCTTCCCGGCCAGACCCTCTGATCGATGGCTTCCGCCTCGGCAGCTTCATCAGCGTTTCAGTGGGGGTCGCTCACTTGTGTATCAGACACACAAAACCGGAGGGCCAAGGGCGAGGCCAGAACAAACCATTCCCAAGCACAGCTGTTGGTTCTTCTTGAGCTTATTCCTTAAAAAGGCCCAGAAGAGAGAGTGAGGCCAACCCCCCCCCCCCCCCCCCCGCCAGCCCTGCCTCCCTCCTCCATCGTCGTGCGTCCTCCTCCTCAAGGCGGCCCTCTTCCTTCTTGCTTCCAGAAACAAATGGCCAAACGTGGTCATCCTGCTGAGCTTTCTTCTTTGGCGTTCTCGCAGCGCCCGTCTGAGGTGGTGCCCCATTTTCCTGCCCTCCCTCTCCGCCCCTGCCCCTCCTGCCATCTTTGTAGGAGAGGCATCGGGGGAGGCAGACAGGTGGGTCTGGACAACGGCCTCGTCCTTGTGCCCATTTCTCAGGCTGGCCTGCGGAGGCTGCAGGCACAGTGGACTTCCAAGGACCACGCCTGGAGTGGGCCCGGCTCTGCGCTTGGCCATTCTGACTCCTATGTGGTTCTTTCGGCTCTGTCTTCCTGTAACGCACCTTGTTCCTCGTGGCGCCCCGTCGTGGTCCTGCTGCGATTTGTCTGGCTGCTCCCCAGCAGATGGGCGTCCCCTCGGTCCCCCGTCCTCTGCCTCCAGAGCACGTGGCTCCTTGGCCTCCTGCGCCCCCACCTTTCTGGTCCTCGGCCTCTCAGTCCACTTTATGGACATCTCGGATCTCCCTCCTTGAGTCTCCATTTCTCTGGGGCGGCTGGGCCGTTCCCGTCCAGTGTTGGCCCCCCTGGAGGCTCCCCCTTCTCTAATGCTCTGCCTGCCGTCACGCCTTCAGAAATCGATGGAGGAAGGGGCTGGTGCCAACGGATCATCGGACCCGGAACTAGGGCGAGGAGGGCCCGGGGCCAGGCTTCGACTGCTGGAGGCACAGCTGAGAATGCCGAGGATCGGAGGACTGTCCAGGGAGTCTCCATGGCTCTGCGGTGGCTCTCCAGCCACTCCAGGGCAGAGATTCCTCCCCGTCGTCTCCCATCAGCCCCAAGACAGGAAATCTGGTCTTGGACAGGGAGCAGCGAGCGTGAGCTGGCCAAAGGGGCCTTCTCTGCTGTCCCCCTCGGATGGGGTGTTGGGCCTGGCATCAGCAAGGGGAGGCTGGGTGCCTTGGGAACCTCCTCGCCTGCCCCCCAGGAGCGCCTCCCCGCTGCCATCAGGCACGTCTGGGCACGTCCCTCTCACTCAACGGCCTTCCACGCTTCTTTGTGGCCCAGAAGGAAAACATCGGAATTCGGCCCCCCTTGCGGCCCGGCCCGTTGACTCCAGCTCCAGGAGATGAACAGATGGACAGACAGACACTCTGCACGGCTCCACCTTACTCCCATTCTCCTCCCCTTCAGCCCCACAGGCTTCCTGGGCTCCCCGGGCCCAGGCGTCAGCCCAGCCACTTTCCTCAGCCTCCTCCTAAGCCTTCAGTCCAGGCCTCTCGCCACGCTCCTCCAGCCCTTACTTCCCAGCAGCCAAGTGCAAGGAGCTGGCTTGGCCCATCCCATGTGCCCCATCTGAAGAACTCCTTCGAGGTCCTTTGCCACCTCTGCCGCCCACGGGGCTCCCCTGGCACAGCTCTAATGGCCGCCTGTCTTTCCCTCCAGCAGCCCTTGGCTGGCTTCTTCTGTCCTTTGGTCCTTCTCTCTCAGGAGCCCTTCGCTGTCTTGTTGGGTGAAGCAGGACGCTCCGCCGCTCAGGCCAGGGGAAATTCGGGCCCTTCCATCCTGTCTTCTCAGACGCCCGAGAGAACTTCCCCATTTCCAGACGTTTTCAGAGCACCTGTGCAAAGGCGGGAGAGCGATTGTCATCTCTGGGGGACGGCCAGGTGTGGAAGGAGAGGAAGTGACACGGGTGTGCCTGGGAACACTTTCCAGCTGGGTAAAACGAGGCAAAAACCGGATCTTCAAGAACGCAGGCGCGCCTCCACCTGCCTTCCATGAGGAGGACGAAGGAAGATGGGAAACGTCTGACAGACTAACTCAAGAGGACAATGAGAACGAGCCAAAGGCTTCCTTCTCATTGGTCTTCTCCCTTCTGCAAATGCATTGTTTTGGGGGCGTAGGGGATCGCCCCAGAGATGGAGGAAGGCTTTGGACCGGGATGAAATGCTTCCTGTGTTCCTGATTAGGGCATGTAGGAGGGCCCAAGCTTGAGTGATTTAGGAGCCGCCCCATTAGATGGCGGAAGGAGCCCCGAGTTGTGTGATGGATGCCCTGGATTGCCCATCTTCTTATGGGACTTCAGGCACGTGACTTGACATCTGGGATCCCTGGAAAATGAGGGGTTTGGACTGGATGACTTGGAAGCCCCCTTCCAGCTCGCTCTCTCCCTCCACGTTTATTGATGTCTTCCACTTGTACGCCATCACTTGTGTCCAGGATCCCTCCCTCCCTCTCCACGTATCGTAATTTTTGAAGGGAAAAATCACACAGTGGCTCCCTGTATTGTAAAGTCTGAACCGCATACCACGTGTGGACCTCCCGGCCTCCTCGAGTCCCCCGTCATCTCTTCTCTCGCTTTCCGTGGCGGGTGGCCGTTCTTCATTCTCATAAGCAGCTGAAGTCCCGCGTCCTTGACTGCTCAACGTTGGCTCCGAGATCTCTCCGCACTTCCGGGCCTACCTCTTGGCCATCATTTCTCCGGGCACAGTCGCATCCCCTTCCGCCTCATGTACTCGCCGCCTTTGCTTGGCCATTGCCCGGTCAGTGGACGTAGCCAGCGTTCTTCCCCTCACTGCACAAAAGCGTCCATTGCAGATGGTCGCAGACTTGGGTAGATTTCCGGGGTTGTGTGTGCCTTTTCGGAGTCTTTGAGAGGGTCTGTGGCAGGCGAGTTCTCTTCAAAAGCAAGTTTAATCGGAGAAACGAGTCCCCGTGTGAAGAGGTGATGGCGCCCGAGCCAGGGTGCTGCGAGGATCCCCTTTGGTGGGGGAGGGGAGGCTCCTGGGGAAACAGCCACAGAACAGGAAACAAGAAGCAACCCTAAGCTAAAAGGGAGAAAAGGGAGGTCCTGGGCAAGAAGAGAAGCCCTCTTCCAGCCGGTTGCCTCATATCCGTGTTCAGTTTGGCATAGAAACGGACTCAGAAGGGCTTTTGGTGGGGTAACAAGAACTCTTGCAGGAGCGTGTCGTGGGGTTGTTTGTTGTCTGATGGGATTTTGCTTTTTCAGGAGGAGGAAGAAAGCGAAATCTTTGAGCCCAGCAGAGAGTACGAAGAGTTAATGAAACTGAAACGGAGCGGCTCGATCCAGGCGAAGACCCTGAGAAGCAAGTTTGAGAGGATCGGACAAGTGTCTGAGGAGGAGATACAGAAGAAGGTCGAAGAGGAGCGAGCCAGGAGAAGAGCGGCCGACCTGGAGATCAAGGAGCGAGAGGCGGAACATTTCCACGAGGTACGTTTCCACACTGACCACGTTGGTGTCAGGTGAGGAGGAAGGAGGGGGCACGGGGAAAGAGAGCAGAGCTGGAGGGCCCAAGAATTCCAAGCCGGCTGGCTGGATCTAGCCGCCTGCATTGAATGGCCAGGTGGCCCTGGGCGAGTCACTAAACCTGCGCCGTGGCTTCTTCAGTTATGAACGGAAGTGATCGTACACCCATCACAGGGTTGTTGGGAGGCTCGGGTGAGTACTGTGCCCGGCACGTAGCAGGCGCTCAGCAGGGGCTTCCCTCATTCACTGCTGCATTTTGAGCGAAGCTCTGACGCCCTACAAATCCACAGCAACGTGGCATCCTCCAAGAAGCCCATATCGTGCCTGTCGTTGTCTCCCTTTGTACAAAGAGGGAATCCCATGAAACCGGCCTGTCCTGGGAGGCCTGCAAAGCGGCTTCTTCCAAGTCTTCTGAGACCAAAGCCCTCGGCTTGTTGGAAGCAAAAGTTCTCCAGGAAGCGGGTCCCCCCCTTCGAGAAGAGCATTGGGGAACGTTTGTTCAGATTCTGAGGTTTCTCCACTAGAACCCCAGTGAGGTCCAGGTGGATGATTCACTTTCCTGGGAGCCCTGGCCTGGCTGGGGGTGGAGGGGTGGTGTTTAGACCTGCTCGAGTTGGCTGTTGCTCAGGAGAACCTCTGAGCTGAGTCTTCTTAGGATGTAGATGAGGGTGTCCCGCAAAAGGGTGAGAGGCGGATGGAATGACTGGTGAAAGAACCGGGGGGTAGATGTTTCCTCTGGAGAGGGGGATGATGAGGAAGATGGTGGCCAGCCGCTGCTCAGAGCTGTAAGGATAATTTAGGGTTGTGACCTAATCTAAATTTAATTTTTGGTCACCAGGGAATATCCCAAATAAAAATACCCAAGTCAGTTTGGAAATCTTTGGTGGTTTAATCAATATAGAGGGAAGAAATCAAGGAGAAGAGAGAGAGGGAGAGGGTATAGGATTTCTCCTGCCTGGCCTGTGCCAGACAAGCCACGAGGTCCTTGAAGATTAGAGAATTCCTAAGAGGATAGTGTTTGGAAGGTAAAGGAGAGAAAAATCAGCCTAAACTCAGAGATCACAGAGAAGAGCCTCACCGAACTAGACTACTAGGCTTCCTCCAGAATGGTATCAAGGAAAACTCACCACTAAACCCGGACAATAGCTGCCATGCCAAGATGCCGACATGCTCAGCCAGCTGCCTCTAGCCACCTCTCCAGAGACTGAGAGAGGAAGTGACGTGAAATATATACTGTTTTTACATCACTTTCCTGCATCTCACATGTACCAATGCTAGCTTGAGCTTGACTTAGGACAGCCCAGGAGTTCATTTGGTAGCACATGTCTGTTGTAGGCCATCCTCCTAGATACTTAATCCTTAAGTAGGGGTGTAGACATTCCTGATTTTGTTAGACTAAGTAGGGTGGAGTAATCTAAAGTTCACAGAGTGGAAGGGACCAAAGACTGCCTACACAGTCAGCGAGCTCGCCATGACTCTAGTCTGCATTTCCTGGTTTCTGCTGCCCAATGGGGAGCTCACAGATGTAGGAGACGCCCATCGCAGCAGAGTCTGGAGGGAAGTGACCTGCAAAGGAGTGTTCCAGGCACGGGGGAGTTCATGAAGCCAGAACATGTTGTGTGCACTGGCAGGGCTCACCAGGCATCTGACAAGATGGGGATGGGGCTGCCAGGCCAAGCCTTCATAAGCAGGGGCCACAAGGCCAGACTTGGGCTTTAGGAGGCTGGAGATGTATGCAGATAACAGCCAAGGGGCTCTGGCACTGGTGTGGAGGACATGGACTGAGGCAGAAGGGTTGAGGTTGTGGGTGAGGGTCCAAGTGACGGAGGATGCAGAGAGGCCCCAGCCCTTTGGACTGGAGGGAAAGATGAATCTGACTGGTCACGCTGCAGTGCCTGAGGGACACCCAATGAGAACTGCCCAGGAGGCAGGCAGCAAGGCAGCCCCAGACAGCCTGGCAGTCATTGATATGGGTGGGGGCAGAGGTTTACCCAACTTGGGGACCTTCCTTGCCCGATTCCCTCCTTCTACAAGATGCGCCACCTTCCCAGTCTCCCCACATCATACCCCCCCCACTCCTGACAGGAGGCTGAGGCAGAGGCCTCTTGGGAGCCGGTGGTTTGCCAGGAGAAGGTGGAGGGCCAGCCAGGCACAGGATAGGCCGGCCTCTGCTTCAGGAGGCTGCAGCTTGGCGGAGGCACTCAGAAGACACAGGCAGTGGCAGTGTCAGCAGATGGGGCGATCCGGGCTCTGATAAGGGACGATGAAGGCGGCCAGATGGGCGGGCAGTTCACGGACCCACGGTGTCCAGTGCTACAGGGAGCTCAGGAAGGCCCGTTGAGATGCCTGGCGAGCTGTGGAGGGCTGGAATCCGGCCCCGTGGACGAGGGATTGAGAAGGGGGAAGGGGCAGTGGAGACGATCTCTGTGAAGAGAAAGACAGGGAAAGGGCCACAGCGAGGAGGTGACCAGTAAGGGCAGCCAGTCGAGTGGCCGAAGACTGTGGAGCAGCCACATCTGGAGAGGAAACGAAGGCTACGAGGGAGGCCAAAGAAGCAGAAGGTGGCAGATGACATAATGCTGGGCACCAACCCATCCCGAGGCTGGCCGTCCAATACCGGCCTGTGGAGCAAGCAGCCGGAGCGCGCCGGGACCTCAGCCACGCGCGGCCTACCGAGGCTCCTCCCTCGGTCCCTCCATAGTGCCTCTGGGCGCGGAGGGCAGGCAGAGGGAGCAGAAATCAGTTTTGCCCACTTGCAGACTTGGTCTGCCTGGGGTTGGGGGGGGGGGGTGCTTGGGCTTCCTGGAAGGCAGGGGCTCCTCTGAGCAAGCATTTAATCCATAAGGAAGCTGCAACCCTTCCCATAGAATGGTTGGGAAGAGAAAAAAGTTGTTCTGGAAGTAGCAAAATAATAGTAAATGAGATAAAAAAAGCAAATTCCACACCCAATTCCTTGTCTCAGACCACAGCGAGACCTCAGGGCTCTTCTGCCGTGTTCTTTGAAATGGCTTTTCTACAGGACCGGAAGGACACCGGTTCGAATCTTGGCTTTGCCATTTCATCCCTCCCTACGTGCCCTTCCAGACCACTGGGCTCCCTCCAGCTCTGCATCCGGGACCCGAGACCCGACTGTCACACGCTGGCTAGGATGCTTAAAGTGGCGTGTCAGTGGCTTCTGGGTGCAAGTGACTGCCTGGGCCCAGGAGCCACCAAGACCTTGAGGAAAACACAAGTGGAACCCGGGGCCCTGTCGCGTCCGTTTCTGTTCTGTATGCTTGTTTTGGAAGCAGGAAACAGGAAGTGGATGTAGTGGGCCCGTGGGCAGCCATCCTTCCTTGGGGGGAGAAGGCAGACCCGCACCCTTTCTAAACTCCTCTTGTTGGTTCTTTGTGAAAACCGCCTCCTGCACCCAAGGAAGACGATGTGGATGTGAAGCCTGCCCAGAAGTGCGAGGCCCCCTTCACCCACAAGGTGAACATGAAGGCCCGATTCGAACAAATGGCCAAGGCCAGAGAAGAGGAGCAGCAGCGAAGAATCGAGCAACAGAAGCTCCTGCGCATGCAGTTCGAGCAGGAGGAGATCGATGCGGCGCTCCAGAAGGTTGGTCCTGCTGCCCTGCCCCCGCCCTGCCCCTTACCTGATCTGTGTCTCCCTCCCCAACTGCAGTACCACAAGCGGGTTCTGGGCGGCACGGGGTGGGTCTCTTGGCTTGATGTAGTCGAGTGAAGGGTTTCCTAATTACCCCCCCCCCCCATTTGGCCGCAGAAAAAGGAGGACGCCGCCGAAGAGGAGGGAGGCACCGGCAAGGGCTGCGCGCTGGAAGACGGGGACGAGCAGGCCCGCTCTGGAGCCCCGTGGTTCCGGAAGCCGCTAAGGAACACGACGGTGGTGGATGGAGAGCCCGTGCGCTTCACCGTCAAGGTCACGGGAGACCCCAAGCCTGCGGTCACGTGGTGGTTTGAAGGCGAGAGGCTAGAGGATGGGGAGGACTATCAATACATCGAGCGAGGAGACACGTACTGCCTTTACCTCCCAGAAACCTTCCCGGAGGACCAAGGGGAGTACATGTGCCACGCGGCCAACGGCAGGGGCACCGCGGCCAGCACCTGCATCCTCACCATCGAAAGTAAGCGCTAGCTCGGCCCCTGCCGCCCCCACCCCCCACCCCCCGCAAGCCACCCCTAACGGTCCTCTGTTCTCTCTCTCTCAGCCGACGACTACTAGCTCCCTCCTCTCTGGAGCCTGCAGCCGCCCCTTTCTGTGTGGGGCCAGGCAGGGCCCATGAGCACGTCTTCGGAATGGACTCTAAAGCTAGTGAAGAGACTGGATCAAATGAGGGGAGACGTCTCGGGGTGCCCATCGAGAAGGGCCGCCCCCACGTCCCGGCTTCGGAGAAGGACAAAGAAATGGCAGCCAAATGGCTCCGGAGTCCAGAGCGCGCCGGGCCGGCATCTGGGCAAAGGACAAGGAAAGGCCGAGCAAACACCTCGGGTCGCCCTCATGTCAGAACCCCAATAAAGTCAGCTGTGTAGCAAAGGCGGCGCCTCTCTGGTCCCTGGGGCGGGGCGGGGGCGCGGCGTCCAAAGAAAGAGACCAGGCACTTGGGGGCGTGTCCATTCAGTTACAGGTTTATTGAGAAAGCCCGCCTGGTGACAAGGTCCAGGAAGGGGCCCTTGGTACATACACACGTCGGAGCGGAGCTCCACCACAGTTGTAAAGCATTCAATTTACCTCCAGTCCAAGCTGCATCTCCCTAAGACACTGTTCCCATCACAGTAGCCTTTTAAAGCCAATCTTCTCAAACACACGGGTAGTTTCTGCAGAGAACACTTTGCTCAGGACGAAAATGCATCGAGCATGCATAAGAGAAATATTGATAGGTAGATAGATAGATGCGGAAACACACATGAGAGTTTCACAGGGATAACGACAGACTGTAAACCCGCAAAAACACACCCCGGGGCAAGGCCTGCTGCGTCAAGCCGGCCCCCCCTCCCCCCGGGGGGACAGCAAAGTCAGGCTAACAGTATGCAACCAGCAGCCGCTGAGGAGGAGTGTAAAAAAGGCATATTAAGTGAGCATCATCAATAAAACAGCCTAGCGCATCTCTACGGGCTGCTCCCTGGCGGGAAGGCTAGCAGGGCCTGGGAGCCTGCACAGTCCTGTCCTCTCCGGGGCCCCTTCCCGCGCGGACCCTCAAGCCCTGCCCTCCCCTTTCACAATGGCAAAGGAAGGGGAAGGAGAGGGCGAGCAGTCTCTGTCCGCCTGGGCGAGTGCTAGCTGCCCTACGCCTGGGTTCGGGTGCGAACGGGCCGGCTCACCTTTTCTGCTTTCCACTTAGTGCGCCATTAGAAAACGCTGGCTGGTGAGAGCAGTGCAAAAATTCTCAAGACAGAACCAAGGCCCAGAGCCGAACTCCCGGCGCCAGGAAACTGGCGAGCCAGAACTCTGCCCAGCGGGACGGCTCCCGGGGGAGGGCTTCGGCCCGCGGGTTTACCTTCTCCCTGCAGCCCTCCTAGGTCCATGCTCTTCAGCTGCACACTGGCCTAGAGCCCAAGGGCTCCCTCCTCTCTGGGGCAGTAACTACCTCAGGGCCCTCGCCTATGAGCTAGGGTTGGGGGCCCGCGATCGCATCTTCAGCCCTGGGCGGGGCTTTGGAGAGAGAAGCAGGACTTTTGAAAAGGATCAGCACAGTTTAGAAAACGAACACCAAAAACGGATATGCAGCTGCTTGACTATTTTCCACTTAACTTAAACAACCCGAACCGCCCCCCAAGAGACTTGGCAGCAGTTAAGAATCATCTCTACGCACACACGCGCACAGACACGCACACACATTTTAAACCGGTAAGGCCCCCCCCTCCCCCCCCCCCCGCAAATCTTAAAAAGGCAGCATCAAAGCATTATAGACCAGAAAATGACTGAGTGCTATCACAAGAGAGAGAGAGAGAGCTAAACAGTTAACATTTCACTGAGGCACAGAGAGGTCCTACTGTTAAAAAACAAACAGGAACTGCCAGTATCATCAATAAAAGACCATTTTCTTAGTGTATACTTATGGCAACTAAATGATCTAAAAGCATACGGACATCGTGACCCATTATCACCGTTTACTGAATTAGGATTAGTAGTATTAAGCTTCGAGAGTAAGAAATAAAGGATCAATATTTAGCTTTGGAAGGCAGGGAAAATGTCCTGTCAATCGTTACAAACACACGTGAAGGCTGTTGAAGTTTCTGACCAAATATTTCCTGCATCTTGAAAAATTTAATTGTCCTCTCTTATTTGTAACAAACGGCTATATTCAAGGAAAAAGTTAATCAAATGATTTGGCTAGAATTCAATTATTGCAGCAATCCACTCATTTTAAAATGAAAATAAAAAACAAAAAACAACACCAAAAAAACAAAACAAAAGAAAACATTCATCGAGAAATGTCAACGGTTGTTGGAACAACTTACAGACTTTTCCACTGAAATGGAACCATGAATAACAGAATACATCGTGGGGAAGCAGTAGCAGATTGCTTTGGAATACACAACCACAAAAATCTCACAGGGACAACATTAAATGTACTGAAATATCGATTGATAGATTTCCTTAGGTTGTGCTTACCTGGTGCTTTTTGGAGCAGAACCTAAGGTGGAAGGTCTGGGAAGGCACTGTGAAGCATAAATAATTGCACTGTTTGCAATTAAGAACGATTTTAAACCTTCAATGAATCAAAATCAACAGCCTCCATTTTGTGACTTAGGACAGTGAATCAGTCAATCCAAGTGGACCTCCGCCTGTCTCTCGCTCTGTCTGTCTGTCTCCCTCTCGCTAGCAGACAGGGTCATGCCCACGCTCTGCGGCCACGAGCTCCCTAACCGGGGACGAGGCTCTCAACTACGACTGTCCATCTGTCTTCCCGGTCTGCGTCTGGCAGGTGGGAGGGTGGTCACCGCTTATCGGACAGCCCCGAGGCTCGCTCCCTATATCCTGCCCTTTAGATCATCCTGGAAAGCCCCAACGGGGGCTCCCTCCCCAGGGAAGGGCTCCACTCCGACTTCTAGAGAACGGCATGAAAAGGAGCATCCACAGTGCTTATCATTGGCAGACAAACGGACAAGAGCAGCCCCCAAGTCTTGGCGTTCACACACAAGATTCATAAGCATCGTTTCCCAGACCGAGACCCAGGCTCGCTTTGCCCCCGGGAGCCCGGAGGCCAGTCCTCCCGCCGAGCAGTGCAGAGATACTTACCCAGCAAGCTCACATTAGCAAGATCGTAAGCGATCTCGAGAGAGCTCGGGTGGCTCTACGGGCCTAGGTCACTCATGTCCTTTCAGGGAAGAGGCAGTTAGGATCCCCCCAGCTCTCAGCACTGTATTCCAACAGACTAGTCACATTTGCATTACGTGGAACATTTGACATCCATTGGCCATTGCGATGTACTTACAGTGCATGCTCCTTGAAGGAACACAATCAAGGATGACAGACAGACAGCCCAGGCCTCCTCACCCCTACAGAGCTAGTCCTATACTGGATGGATCAAACCTGCGCTTCAACAGACAATGGCAAGACAGACTGTATTTGTATGTTGTCTATTAGATTAATATATGCAAAGAGCCAACAAATATGCAAAGAGCAAAACAATGGATTTCAACCAAATATCAGAATTGCAGCACAAATGTTAAAGAGCAAGAAAAGGATTCAAGGACATCAAAAATTAGTCGTTCAATGACTGGACTTGTGCACTTGCCAACACAGCTGCCCGCCCGCCCGCCCGCCCGGCCCCGGGCTCTACGCTTAGGCTTCAATGGCAGATGCAGGTGGGCTACTTCCTACAAGGCATCCTGGGAACTTTACAAAGCAAACGGCTGTCCTCCTGAGCTACTTCGTGTTTGCTCTGAAAAATGCGTCAAGTCATGGATGCTGCTAACCAAGGAACGATCACATGAAGAACAGAAAGGTTAACTGGTGTTTACAGCAGCGGCCCAGGCCTGAAACAGCAGTCGGGTGTTAAAGGAAATGCTGTGAGATCATCCTACACACATGCAATGCTCAGATTCCAACAGAAGGAGAGAAGCCCACCGTCTGCAGATTACGTGTGCTCAACAGCCATCTAGGACAGGTGGAAAAAGAACCTCCAACTAGCACTACAGCGCAAAGGGGGAAGGAAAAAGAACGTGGCGCCCGTGCTTCGGCCTCCGAGCTCTAGGAACCAGAGTCCATCCTGGGGGAGCTTCTCTTGGTCTCTACGTATCTTAATCCATCACTGCTAGCCAATTCGGATCCTTGCAATCCCCACACAGCCAACTTACCGACCGACACAGGAGGTTTCATATGATTTATTGTAAAGCACAAAACAGGCATTTTAAAAGTGAAAGTATACATTGAAAAGTACATTTATATCACAAAGCATCGACCACATAATAGTTGCAAATACATTTGCTGGAATGTGTACATCTACACTAATATACTAAAAACAAACCAATGTTCATTTCTACACAGAAATATTCCCTCCTATCAGTAGTGATAGATAGTTTGTACATTTTCCAAAAACACTATTTCTCTTTAAACCAAAACAAATTAAGATCTTCATCAAGGCGTCTGCATCCATACATTTAACAAAGGGTTTTTTCCCCCACACAATGAAGCAAATACTGTATTGTCCACTTCTTATTATTGGCCCTGTGCAGAAGAGATACATAAGAGATACACAAAAAGTTAAAGAGAATCCTTTCAATCAAGGTAACTCAGGAGTGAATCCTTTAAGAAAGAAAAATCGGTTAATACAAATGGTGGTGGTGGCTTCTTGCATGATTTCAAAACCCTGGGAGGAGAGAATCGGTTTTTTAAATAATCAGAGGCATTGTGGAGAGATTCAGCACTCAGATGCCAGAGAGAATGTCTCAAGACACACCACATGACTACATTTAAAGGTCTAGTTTGCCAGGAAAAAATAAAAAGGCATATCCACTCAAAGTGACCCAAGCGGCAGACATGCAGAGAAGGAGAAACAGACCAAAGAGCCAACTCTACCTGTGGGGCTGGTGGGTGCTGTGGCATCCCTTGGGGGCTGGTCTGGGCATAGTATGCGGCCTGCTGTCGGTAGTATTCTGCCCAGGCCGCGCTGTAATCGGGCTGGCCACCCGGGGGGGCCCCAGTGGGAGCGGGAACGGCTTGACCTAAGACCAAGCAAAAGGAGAACGTCGTTACTGTAACCCAAGCCAAGAGTGCCAAAGAATCTCGTTTCTAAGAAGAACAATACCTTGCTTCTTGTAATATTCCTCCCAAGCCTTTGAATAATCTTGTGTCTGCCCTTGTTGACCTAAAAAAAACCCCCTACAATTTAATACAGAACGATAGCCACTGTCAGCACAGGTTATCAAGACTTTCAAAAGCACGCAGGGAGAGGACTCGGCCCTGCTTTGAAAGGGCTATTCGGGGCCAGAGGCTCAGCTTGGTGGTGGAGACGGGCCTCGACAACACCGGACTCTCCCTCTCCGCAAAAACCGGCGTCTTTTTGGCACCACTATTTAAAAAAAGAAACCGCCAAACCACACCAAGATGGACAACGGTCTTCTCCTCCTTCGCAACGGAGAAAAACGTCTCGCTCTTTCTTCCTTTGGTCAAGCGAGGAGGGTAGGCAGGGAAAGTCCAAGACTCTCCCGACGGTGTGCCCCCAGTGCCCTTCACTATGCCACGCCGTCTTCACCCACATCAAAAAGCCAATGCTGAGGTTCACCAAGGTCTTGTCGTCAACTCCTGGGCTACTTCAGCAGTGAGTTCTAAGCACTGTCGCTGGAGCAGGAACTCCACTCTCAACTCCAATGGACGCAGCCAGGAATGAGGAGAGCTTGAGAACATTTGGGACTTCCACTCGTGCAGGCCCTTCCTTTTGGGCTCCCAGGGAGGAGCCGCACTCCATCTGAATTCTTAATTAAAGAGTAAAAGTGGCTCCACTGTCTTACAGGAGAGGCACAGATGGGTGAGAGCACATTAAGGGGCCATCAAATGCCCATTTCCTGAGGAAATGCCCGACTCTTGGGTCCTGGCCCTGGCCATAGGCCTTTAAACTCCTCTGCAAGTGGGACCTCAAAGCCTGAACATCAAGGGAGCAAACGGTGGAGAAAACCGTAGCCTGCCCGCCGTCTGAAGCTCCTTTTTGGCTCACCATGTATTTCTCCTGAAATCTCCCCCCTCCCCAGGTGGCCTTCCTGTCCGAAATGCTAACCTGGAAGACTCAGTGTTCAAGAATTCAACAGGAAGCTGAAAACCTAAGCTAGGAAATGGGTTCCTTTTCCATTCTATCAGACACTTCGTGGCCCAATTCCGATTACGGGCAGCTTCTTAAACAAAATCCAAGAGAAAATGGACCCAACAGACCATCTGAAAGTGAGCCCTGCATTCAGCAGGGACTCATGATTCTGTGCCAGGAACTTGGAATCACTGCTCCCGCCGGTCTCCGAGAGGCCTAGCGCTCAGCAAAATCTTCACAGGCAATTTATGCAGTGGTAGCTAATTACAGCACAAACCAGGAAGAAAAACCAGACGGAAAACTCCAAAGAATTTCAAGTCATTTGAAAGTCAACCTGTCCCTGTCACCTTGTTTCACCCACAAAAGTGGCCTAAGTAATCGAGCCCCTCCAATGACCCGACCCAAGGGTACGGAAAAGCTCTTGTGCCTCCACGCTGGACAGTTGGAGCCAATCCTTCCCAGATCACTTCAGGCCTTAAACGCCCCAATTCTCCACTGGCTTCAATTCGAAAGAAGGGCAGTCGTGCTTGGCCTGTCCCGAAGCAGACCCTGGGCCGTGGAAGCAGGCAGAGCGGCCTTGACTCGGCCAGCGGGCAGCCCCACCAACGGCTGAGTGAGGCAGGACAGGGAACATCCATTGCCTTTGCTCTGGTGGCCGACATCGAGGGCCGCGTTCCAGGAGCCCGAGCCACGTCCCTAATGGGAGTGGGACCACTGGTCCCGATCTCAATGGGTTCGTTTTCATCTAGTGAACAATCCCCAATTGACTAACTCTTGGGTAAGAACATGAACCCCTTGGGAGCATCCCCAGGTGTTCCTCGCCTGTCCCACACCACTTCTGATGGGTTGTCTTACAGCTCTCTTTCTCTGATGGCACAGCAGTGGTGGCCATTGCTGTTCCCCAATCAACGGGCAGCTTAGACAAAGGAGTTGCTTCCAGTAGGCTGGCACACCTACCCAGGGCCTCTTCTGGTTAATGCATCCTCCTTGCAAGGTAAGACTGTGCTGTGGAATTCTGAGGTGCTGTTCTGAGTCACTTTATCAACCGAATTCAGAACTGCTTTCCAAAAAGGTATATCTGCCCCATCAACCCAGGTCTATTTATGTTCCCCATCTTTTTGCCCCCAAGACCTGGGTTTCAACCCAGCCCCAGACACCACTAATTGGCAGGTTCCACTTGGATGATAACAGCACCTACCTTGCAGGTTGTTGAGAGGATCCACTGTGACAATGATTGAACACATCCAACACAGTGCCTGGCACACAGCAGGTGCTTAATCAATGCTTATTCCCACCCCTTCCCTTTCTTGGCCAATTGGCTAAGCACAAGATGAAGTCTCGGTGGTGAAGAGTTAAGACGGGCAGAAGACCCAAGTTGTGAATCATGCCTCAGCTACTTCTAGCCAAAATACTTTAGGGCGCTCATACTCGTGTCCCAGACGTAAGAAAACTAGAGCACCTCAAGGGGTGGTGGCTGGCTGCATGCTCGAGGTGGCCCACAAGCTTGGGAGCATCATATAAAGGCCCGTCAAAACAGAAATAAAGACTCTGTGGGCCAGAAGGCCCCCCTCCCTAGGCTGGTGGTCCTCATGCAAGGACGGCTTTTCTCATCCCAAGTTCCCCTCGAGCAATATGAGATGGACTACTCGTATGAAAAGCCTTTCCGAAGGGGGCGAAGGGAAGCTCTTCTAAGCCGGACGTCCTGCCATCTCCCTAAAACAATCCGGGAGCTTCTGATGAGATTTATCTCCCACAGAAAGGGACGGATTCTTTGGAAGTGAAAGCTCACTCCATAGAGCTTGGGGATCCCAACATGAAGCTGGGAGTAACCTCAATATAAACTTATCACTCAGTGGCAAAACACCAGGTTCCAGCCAGTGACTCAACGAATCTCTGAAGTGAACTTTAAACCAATCACTTCTAGGAACTCCTTGTATTCTGGCATGCATAAGCATCACCAAGTGACCAGTGTATGACCCAGGAAGGGGTCACTTTTGACTCGGCCACCAAAAAGGCGTTCTCTCGGGCAAACAAGCTCTTTTGTTAGCTCCAAGGGCCACAGGACAATTTCCACTAGTAACGTTCAGCTTTGGACCTCAGAAACCCAACGAGTCAAACACAGATTTTCAAATACAATTTGGCCAATGACGTTCTCGTTCCTGATTCTGCGAGGGTCGTCTAGAGGACTCTCGCCTCTCCTTTAGGGGCTCCCTGTGCTCTCCCCCAGATAGTCCCAAATGAATTCTGCATGGCAGAGGAGCTGGCTAGATCTAGGGGCCTAGGGACACTCCCCAGTTGTTTGCTCAGCTGCAAATGAAAGGTCAGGGTTAGAATCATCTAGTCTATGAAGATGGTCAACAAAGAAAAGTGCCACATACCCATTTTCTTGTAGTACTCTTCCCAAGCCTTGGTATAATCAACCTGCCCAGTGGGAGCTGGATTTTGTTGATCTCCTTGTTTGAAAATAAAGCATATCTCAAAATCAGTTTCAAAAGCTTAATTTCAAACATATTTTAACTCAACTTCTAAGCAGTGAGAACTAGGACTTCTCTTAAATACTGTCAATGAAATGATTCACTGAATGCCATGCAACTAGTACTAACTATAAGCTGCCCAATGAACATGTCTCGTCCACTAGACTCATCAATAAAAATGGGAGTTGGCAGCCAGTGGCCCATGGTAAGAGGCAGGAGTGGCGAGGTCCTAGGCCATCACAGGTTTCCCCTCAGGACTGCTACAGCACAGAGAAAGAGGACATCAGGACAGAAACTCCTGTTTGTCTGAAAACCAAACAACCAGATAACTGAAATAACGGGCATGTGTTCCTAGACTCTAAGAATTAGAGAGAAGATGACAAATCAGCGGACACCAAGGATTTCATTTAAAACAAGAACAACTTTTTAGACAAGCCAAAGCTTAAGGTTCCGACTCCTTTGCTAGGTGGATAGTAGCACCCAGCGGTACTTCATGGAATCAAAGATGGCAACAACTTTTAAACTGCTTCAGGGTTATGAAGGCTTAGAGGAATGGTCTGTGTTGCTGAATGAGCTATTTAAGCGACTCGAGTCCAAGAAAGCCGCAGCCTTTAAAGCGAGCGCCCCACGGCCCGATCACAATGAAAACGAAACGAGCTGGTTTGTACGGAGACATTTTCTTGGGATAAAGGGATCCTTACCTTGTCCATTAGTCTGAGTTGTAGTTGGTGCGCCTGTTGGAGCTGCTGGGGGTGGCTGGGCTTGCTGCTGGTAATAATGAGCATAATAAGCAGCCCAAGCGGCGGAATTTGGGTCTGTGCCTGTTTTGGCTAGAACCAAAAGAAAAGTGTGAGATTTCTCTGGGAAGACAAGCATCCACCAGACTTTATCACAACACGTAACGGAAATGCAGACCTGCCCCACCAAGCCCCTTCCTTCCCTGAGGGGGCGAGTCGCCTCTCATGACGGCCCAATGAAGTCGGGGCAGAGGCACAGTAAGAGTGTTCCATGTTTGGGCCTGGCCACCCCCTGGAAGGAACACAAAAAGCCACGAGGGAAGAGCAAATATGGTGGACGACCGCCCTGGGAAGCAGAACACTGAAGATAATCAAGATTTAAGAGACAGCGGCGGGGTCCAGCCCTTGGCCTCAAAAGCCCACGGTGGAGAGGTGGCTATTGGGGGCGAGGGGAGAAGAACGGCTCGTGTGTCGATGCGTCGGGCACTCTTCTAGCTTGGCTCAGTCACACGGGAAACCCGAGTTCAGCTTTAAGGAAGGAAGGCAGGCTAACCGAAATGGCAAAGGGGACCCAAACGCAGGGCATTCTATGGAACTGGCCACGCGTAGGTGTGGAGAGAAGGTCGAGAGCGGAGAGCAACTGAACCTTTTGGTATGCGAAACAAGACCTGGCTCACGAGCAGAAACTCTCCTGCCCCAGGAAACGCCGAATTTCCTAGATGGTACTTTCGTCCTCTAGAACGAACTCATTTGGGACACTGAACAAACTGTAATCCTCATTGTTCTGAACACACCAGATTTGTAGGCAACTGGACAGACTTCCCAAGGAAAGCCTTCTGAAGACTAAAATACACGAGGAAACGGCTGCCCGCTACTTGGGGAGGAAATGCATCTAAAATGCCTATCAAAACCCCAAAGCATTTCTGTGGAGGGCAACCAACAAAGTTCTCTTATGAGCTTAGAAGAGGCCAAGAGCCTCACAAAACTCAATGGACCCAAAGGACCGGCGCCCGTCTCCAGCCCTGCCCCATAGCCCTCCACTGCCTGCCTTCAGCTCAGTCTGCTCGATGCCCAAGACGATGGAGCCATGGAGACCACCCCGCCCACGTAAGCCCCAGCGTGCTCCTCAGCTAACGTCCCCAGCAGTTGGGTTTTCTGCTGTGGCAAAACGAATCAAGCCTCATGCTCGACTTGCTCTCCTGCACGGCCCCACAACCCACCCAAGCCACAGCCAGGCACTTTCCAGCCCAGCCGCCCCGCTTCCTGATCACCTGCCTTGGCAGCTGGGCTACACCTGCATCCCCAGTGAGGAGATGGCACTGTACAGAAGGAATCGGAAGGGCAGAGCAACAGAAACACGAACCCTCTTAGCCTAAGGCCTCCCCCTCCTCAAGTAGCCCAGTCGAGGGCATGGGGTCAAACAGGGCGAGCTCAGGGCGGGCAAGGGCTGAGACCAGGAACGTGGCGAGCTACTGAGGAGAGCCAGAGGGCTCCGGGAGAAGACTCCTCTTGAGGCTGCACCGAGGACCAGAATCCCAAGATGTTCTCTTTCATGCTAGGAGTGGCAGGAAAGGCCCTTGGCCAATGGGGGAGCCTAGCTGCGACTGCCATCTTAGTAGTGTCTAGTCGAGAAATAGCCTGTGCCCCCCCCCCCCCCCCCCCCGTCCCTCAAGAGTCTACATAGGAACAACGCTAAGGTAGCAAACGCTGTTGTATCTTTCACCTGGGTCAGGCGGGTTCTGCTGCTGCCAGTGAGGATAGGCATTCCCCCAGCCTTGGGGAGCGTATGGAGCTGGAGGGCCACTAGGGAAGAAAAGAAAGGGGCATTGAAGGCATTTCAGTCAATCCGCCCCCTAGAGAGCTGGGGGGAAACAGAGGCCCAGTACTTACTGAGGAGCAGGGCCCGGGGGACCTGGATTGTAAGGTGCAGGATTGTAGGGCCCCATTGGATTTCCCGGCCCTGGAGGCCCTGGAGGCCCGTGGGGGCCCGGAACACCATGAGGCCCGTGGGGAACAGGTGGGCCTAAGGGATTCACTGGACCCTGCAACAAAAGAGAGAGAGTGTGAGGCAGAACAGATCAGCGGAAGACCCAAACGGCTGAGAAGTGACGGAGCAATCAGACAAGCCTTAGGTGCTCACTGCGCACCAGGTGCTGTGCCCAGGCTGGGGACGCTAAGGAGGGAAAACCCAGCCTGTGAGCAATTCTGCAGGGACCAGATAGGGGAGGGGGGAGTGTGTGCGTGCATAACCAGCAGACTTAGACACGGGGTGAGGCTGAGGTAGTGCTGAAGGAAAGCAAGGGGCCAAGGGGGCTCCCAGACGAGAACAAGTCCGGGGAGCAGAGTGCGAGCTGAAAATGGCTTTGGCGTTGGTCAAACAAGACGGAGCACATTTCAGAAGGCAGAAACCACTCTGAACTCGAGGGTCAAATAAAGCGGGCCAAGGAATGGCGGCAGGCTGCTTCGGAGATGGGAAGGCCCAAGATGGGCCAGAACTCTGCCTGCCCAACAGAACTTTGCCTTTAATTCTCGAGGCGAGAGGAGCCCGGGAGGCGCCCACTTTAGTGTCGGCACAGGCAGGCGGCCTGTCCCGGAGCAGCTACCGGGACAGTCCAGACTGAAGAGATGCTAGTTGGAATCCCAGGGATAAGAGACGTAGAGTGTGGCCTCAGGGCCTGGGGGGACAGATAGTGGGGGACGAGGAATGTGCTCGTCTGAAATGCCTACAGAAACCCAGTTGGAGAGGAGGAGAGCAGAGGGTAGGCCAGACACATCTAGGAACCATCAAGCTGGTTGGTGGGTTCAGGAGAACTCAATGGAGATTGGGCCAGGTAGTCAGAGCGGGTTGAGAAAAGGCCTCTTGTCACTGCTAAGGCTTCCCTCCTTCAGAACCCAGGAAGGGATTTGCCATCATGAACACACCAGACACTTTCGCCCCTTGGCTTTATTGAGGCCTACTTCAGAGGTTCCTTTTCTAACTCAACCAGCTCTTCCTCAATCTTCCCATCACTGTAACTACTGCCACTGCTCTTCAGGGGATCCCCTTCACTTCCATGCTGACTCCCTCCATTGCCAGGCACACTACATTCCTTTTACGGGGGGGGGGGGGGGGTTGGGAGATGGAAATATTCACGCTTTCCTCACCATAAGGCGAAGGAAAAAAAGAATGAAAACTCTTCTTTCAAGGTTAAACCCTATTTTTGTGTCAAGGATGTGTCTGGTCCTACTTGGAGACCCTGGACAGCAACAACACTCCCTTGACTGCCAGAGAGGCCCTGACTTGTCCGAGGGCCCAGTAAAGAAACGATTTCTGTCTCCAGGGTAAAACGGAGACTCCTAAGCTGTCACATCACCCACCACCTCTGTTGACTGGCTTGGTCCCAGTCAGCCTGGCCTAGAAATGACCCTCCATAACATCGCTTAGAAAAACAAACCAAACCCAAGGTTTGCCCCAAACTCGCCTATCCTTGGAGTCTTGGGTTCAAGCCTAGCCTCTCCTCCAGTCCAGCTCAGTTTTACCATTTAGCACCTTGCCACCCCCCCCCCCGAAAGTCATAATTGCGGGGGGTTCCTTCTAGAGAGAGAATAACTTCTTTAAGGAGCTTAAGGGAGGCCTCTTGCATCCTCTCTAAATTACACCTAAAATATTTGCTTCCCAGCATGCACTGGATAAACGACTGATGAATCCTCTGCTCGCTCTGTCAGCTGGAGGCAATCACCCCATAACTCTCCTCCAAATTCCTCAGGTACTGACCACAACACAGGCACTAAGCCAAGGGAGAGGGTGAGTCCAAAGGCAGGTGGTGAACCTGGAGGATCATGTTCTGGGCGCCCAAAGGACTAGTCACCAGGGGCCCAGGTTTTGTTCTGTTTTTAAGACAGCTCTTGGGTAAGCCAGCGAAATCCCAGTGTATGGACAGGGATGACCCTGAACTCGAGGAGGTGATGCCAGAAGAGCCCAAGTCCTGGCCATGGAGATCTAGAAACCAGTGAGTGAGAACGGTTGGGAAGGAGGAGGCAGCGATGGAGTCTGGCTGACATCCCACCTCACCAACGGATTGAAATCCGCCTCAGGGATGGAATAGAAGCATTAATCTGGGCCAGCTTCCTGCTAATTCCCAATTCCGACACATTGTGTGGATCATGGCTTAACCCCCCCCCCCCCCGTGTTGTACACAGGATCTCCCCTGCAAACCCCCTCCCCCCAGAGCCCCAGGACTACTCACACCAATCTTCTCCTCTATGAGCTGCCTGGCATAATCGATTTGCTGTGGAGTTCCACGTATTGTAAATAGCTTCATGTTGGGGTCTGCATTAGGTGGAGGATTTCGCTGAAGTTCTATTCTAGCACCAGACTGTTGGCTTATGCTTTTGATAGTCTCCCCACCTGAAACACAAGTTTGGTTTTTCTTCCTCAAAGGCCTGAAGAGAGCTTGCTGCAAAAGCCATGGACGCGTTCCCTGACTGCTGCTACTAGGCCTCTCCCGGGTGTCCAAGGAATACGCGCCTCCTTAACGCAACAGGCGGCTGCGCCTGACTTAAGCATTGTGTGGAAATGTCGGTTCATGTCTAGAACAAGCAGCATCTTTTTTAGACAGAAAAGCTCTTGCTCACATACCTGAAGCCCTTCTGCAAACTCGCATCTCCACGCATGCTATCTAGCCTGTCTCCGGTTTCAGCTAAATCACCTCAGCATGAAATATCCGTCTCTTCAAGAGTGTCTGTGTGCCCAGCCCGGCTGCCTAGCCCACCCATCTTGCACCGTCTTCAGGACAAGTGGCTGAGCCCGTGGACAGGCACCGGTGTTACTCCAAGAGCACCCCCCCCCAGACTTAGGCTACAAGTCTGCAGCCAGGAGAGGGTCAAGCATCTTGCCTTTTCCTATGATTAATCCAGTTTTCCCAGTTGGAACGATGAAGTTAAATTCCTGCAGTCCACCAGGTGGCCCCATACTCCAGTTGCCTTGGCCCCTGCCTCTTCCTCGACCGCCAGGTCCTGGGCCACCAGGGTTACCAGCCTAAGGAAAAAACGGGAAATCAGCACCCAAAGCCCAAGATTGCCGCTCCCCTCAAGTGCCAAAGCAAGAGAAATGCAGCTAGTCTGTGGCTTTGCTTGTTCTAGCAACCAATCGGCCTCCAAGAAGCTTCACCCCACACCCGAGTGCCATTCTGCCTTAATTCTGAACGGGTGCTCGTGGAATCACGGAGGCAAAGCCTGCCCTTCTGGGGCCTAAGGAAGGGGTAGCAGAGACCAGGGATGTACGGCCTCTCACTGATGGTTACTGGGAATCAGTCAAACCTGAACACTTCGCAGGAGGTCCGTTATAATTTCTGCGGCATGCTGACATCTGTCTGGAGGGCCTGTAATCTGTGCTATTCGATCTGGTGTTGTCCCGTCATCTACAGAGAACACAGAAAAATAACAACACACCGCTGGTGTTGTGAATGGAGCCAACCCTTCTGGAGGGCAATTTGGAACTCCGCCCAAAGGGCGATAAAGACCGCCTGCCCTTTGCTCCAGCCATAGCGCTGCTGGGTCTGTACCCCAAAGAGATCATAAGGTGAACTGGGACGACCTCCAGGAAGTGATGCAGAGCGAAAGGAGCAGAACCAGGAAAATACTTATGCACAGAGACGGATACACTGTGGTACAATCAAATGTGACTGACTTCTCTACTAGCAGCAACGCACTGACCCAGGACAATCCTGAGGCACAATTATGAGAAAGGAGCTAACCACACCCAGAGGAAGAACTGTGGAAATGGAAATGCATTAAACAAATATGTGATCCATCATGTAACGTCATGGGGATATGATTGGAGTTTTGGTGTTAAAGGCTCGCACTACTGCAGATACGAATGACACAGAAATAGTATCTGAGCAAGGATACATGCAAAACCCAGTGGAATTGCACGTTGAATTCAGGAATGGGGAAAGGGGATTTGTGAATCACGCAACCATGGAAAAGGATTCTAAAGGATTAAAAAAAAAGATGCAAAATGATTCATAAATTCAGTTAAGACTTGAAAAAAAACAAGAACACAGAAACGGCTTACTTTAGACACCAAAAGGAGGGCAAGCTTTGCAAGAGACTCCAGTGTAGAAGCTCACCTGGCTTGAATTGAATCCGAACCCCAGCATCATTCTGTATCTTTTTAATCATTTCTCCATTTCTTCCTATTACAATACCCACAGCAAATCTCGGTATTGGGACCTTGTGGAGGCGAGAGAATGGAGAAGAAATAAAGAAAAGGTAGGCTTTTCAACAGGAAGGTAAGCAGTCCGGAGGCTTCCCAGAGAGGCCACAAAATGGCAAGTGGAGGAGTCTGACTGAAGGGGACAATTAAACAACTTTGAATGTGTTCTAGTTATATTTTTTGGGGAAATTAAAATCCATAAAGAAAAAGTGCCAGACTAGGCTATTACAACACGGCAGAGAACCAAATTTTTGAAAGGTCTTTGCAGCAGCAGCCAGGTTGCTCAGTGGATAGAGTTAGGACTGGAAACAGGAAGTCCTGAGTTCCAACCTGACCTCAGATACTTCTTAGTGTCAGTCCACAGAACCCAGGCATATTCCTTAATTCCCATCGCCCAGCTCTTAAATGATCCTCAGTATCAATTCTAAGACAGAAGGTAAGGATCACATCAGAAAACATGGGTGTGAAAGCCAGACCTGCAGGAGCCTGGTGGGGTATTCTGCAGTCTATCAATGCCTGTTTCTTCATCAGAAAGGGGGAGAGAGAGAGGGGAAGTGAGAGGGGGAGGGGAGAGAGCAAGGGAGAGAGGGGGGGGAGAGAGGGGGGGGGGAGAGAGAGAGAGAGAGGGAGAGAGAGACAGAGAGAGGGGAGGAGCGAGAGAGAGAGAGACAGAGAGAGAGGGAGAGACAGAGACAGAGAGAGAGAGAGAGAGAGAGAGAGAGAGAGAGAGAGAGAGAGAGAGAGAGAGAGAGAGAGAGGGAGAGGGAGAGAGAGAGGGAGAGACAGAGAGAGACAGAGAGAGAGGGAGAGACAGAGACAGAGAGAGAGAGAGAGAGAGAGAGAGAGAGAGAGAGAGAGAGAGGGAGAGAGAGGGAGAGAGAGAGAGAGGGAGAGAGAGAGACAGAGAGACAGAGAGAGAGGGAGAGACAGAGAGAGAGAGAGAGAGAGGGAGAGAGAGGGAGGTGCACACTTGGGAACACTCACATCGATGCCTTCGTTGCCTCCTATTCTTGACCCGTACTCATTGCGCACCTCCCTGAAGCCACCTTGATCTCGGATTAACTCCAAGACCATCTCCTTGGCTTGCTAATAAGATATAATAATAATAATGTGATCAGAGCCCGTGAGAAATGTCTACCAAGGTTCTCACCACACAAATGCCCCCCCCCCCCCCCCACTAGCGCTGGCTTACTTGGACTTTGTAAGGGTCGCCCGTGATCCGGAGTGGCTTGTCGGCGCCAGTGTTCTGTGGCCCGTCCTGAATCATCACCATTTTCACACCAGCTCGCTCCTGTTTCAAACAGAGTCATACATGTCATGAAGAATGGCGTGGACGACTCAAACTTCCCAGGTGCATCAAACCCTCTGTACCTGGAGCTGCTTAATAGTCTCTCCACCTTTGCCGATAACGAGTCCAGCCTTGCTGGCTGGGATCATTATTTCCTGGACTGCATTTCCTGGTCCATCCCCATGATGAAAGCCAGGTGCTGGTCTTCCCTTTTCAACAATCTGGTCAAGTAACCGCTTGGCTGACCTGGAAAAGGGTAAATAGCAGGAACATCCTCAAGCTTTCGCCCACTACTGGACAATGAGTTGAGGTTCCTCATCGCCATCAAAATGGACTCCCCTTCACTCAGATTATATTTGGAGGACTACGTCAGCCAGCCCATATAGGGCCCAGTGGGCAGTAAGGAGGTCCAGACTCGAGCTAAGTCACTTAATCTTTTCTCAACGGTAAAATGCAGAGAATAAGAGTACCGACACCCCAGGGTTGTGGTGAGAATCAAGTATTTTATAGCACTTAGCATAGGGCTTGCCTGGCACAAAGCAGCTGCTTGATAAATGCTTATTTCCTTTAAAATGTCTATTCTAGAGCAAGCTTTTTTGCACTTTACGGTTGTTGAACACATATATGTTGACTAAGAAGGTCACTGGCCCTGCCATGAAACCAAGATATTTTTAGAGTCTTTCTTTGGGCAGAGGTGAGATCAGGACAAAAATGGCTGGAAGGAAGGATCCTTTGGAGGCCCCAAGTTCTAGGGTTCTGTCCACAGGAATGGACTCATTAGTTCGGCTCTCATATACTTACTGAACAGATTCAGGAGTCCCGGTTAACATACATGACCTTTCAGGCAGGCCACCACTATCTACAACAAAGAAAAGAAATGGAATTAGCAAGTAACTAGAATGGCTGGAGCTAGTCACTGGCAGGCAAAAATAAGGGAAGAAAAGGTTCGATTACCAGGAGCGATTTGTATTTTGCATCCAGATTCCTGTTGTATGCGTGAGATCTGTTCACCTCCTCGGCCAATTACTAATAAAAACAGAAAGTCAGGAGTTGAAGATTCTAGGAAAATAAGACCAGATCCAAGTTTTATCTCATTACTTGGGCTTTTCGACATTACTTACTGAATCCAACCATTCCATCTGGAACTTTGTATTCTTCTGTCATTACCGACCTAATCGGAAGGAAGGAAAGAAGCTGTTACTATCACCTCCAACTAAGTAAATAATAAGTAATTGTCTGCTCACAGAAAAACGTCTAAAAGCACATTACATCTTTATTACTAACTAGAGAACAGAGTAGTCCACGTTAGTAACAATAGCTAATATTTAGTACCCACTATGTGCCAGGCACTGTGCTAAGTGCCTTACAAATATTATCTCATTTAGTCTGCACAATAACCCCAGGAGGGAGGTGGCTACTCATTATTGCCTTTTTCGAGGAGTTTTTCTCCATTTTGGAGAAAACCGAGTCAGAGGGGAAGTGATCTATCTAGGATCACAGTTAGATCTGAGGATGGATTTGAACCCAGGAGGTTCGGACTCTAAGCCCAGCACTCTGGATACTGCACTGCTTTCAATGACTTCTATGTAGGTATTTACCAACAGAACTGACCTCCCTTCCTTTAAGCACAAAAACCCTCCATTGAAATGTGAGTCTTAATAAAGTTAAAAACAAACACCCCCCCCATTAGATGCTAAACCATTTCAGTATTTATTCTTCTATTAATCTCCTGTTTCTGAGCAACTGTACCCCCAAAGCCCACTCGCACACATCCATCCCACTTTAAAGGCATTTCATTATCACCTATTACCATGTACGTGCAAACAGTTAAAGTGGGAACATGCAAGGGAAAGGCAAGGAGCCTGATAGTCTACCTTTGCTGCTGATGCATTGGTGGTAATTGGCCTCCAAAAGCTGAAAAGAATATTTGCAGTTATTAGAACCTTCATTGTCCACAATTTGTGATTTCCTCGACATTTCACATAAAAAGGCAAGACGAGCCTCGCCAGCTCCCATTGAGAAGGCCAAGGGCCAAGCCACGGAGTGGCTCTCTACTACTGGGGAGAGAAGGTGGTGCTCTCAAGGGCTTTCTTCTCTATTCTCCCAGAATTAGGGATGGAGTGGAAGAAAAATGCCGTTTTCAACTAAGAATATTTCAGGTCTAAGAGTGAGCAAACCTTTCTTGCTCCTTCATCAGTAAATGCCTGGTTTCATCCCCTCTCTAGCTGAGCTTTGATACTGAAGCGACTGAAAATTCAAGGGTCTGCCATGCTGTGGACGGTCACCCCAAGATGGGGTTAACCCTGACAGGGAAGTGACGGGGATCCAGCAAGGCCCCAAAGCCACAGAACTGTCAGAGGCCCTCTTAACCCAGGAGGATTCTCCATGCCTAGTAATGGAACAAAAGCCTAAATATGGGCTGGCACCTGGGCCATCGTTTGGCAATGAGGAAACCATTGGAGAGGCTGCTTAGAAGAAACATAGAGCAGGCAGAGAAAAACCCCCAATCTCAGCCGCACGCAATCCACCGACTACTAACCTACTGACTTGCTCATCCAAGTCATCCCCTTGATAGCCAGTAACAAAGTGCTGCCCAAGTTTGGTGCAGCTGAAAGCAGAATACTCACCATCGTTCTGAGGAGCCACTTTCTTAGCGTCGGGCTGATCTGGAAAACGAAGAGGTTTTAAACATTTTGGTCTAGAAGGCCAAGTTACTTTTCAACTAGTGGCTGTCCCATGAATGTCAACTGTAGCATTTAAAAAAACACACCTCGAGGTACATATTGGATGGCTATTTCGGGGGTGTAGTTTAGCTTGACATCTGAACCAAAATTTAAAAATAAAGAATCCAAAAGAAAAAAAAACAAAAACCAAAAAAACGAACAAAAAACACAAAAAGCCACCAACCCCAAACTGTTTGTATTCTAGAAAAATTAAGTTCTTTATTCTTTCCTCCTGTTTGTAAATGGCACAAACATAAAAAACCAAACCAAACAAATCCTTTTTTACTGATAGACATTCAATCACTGACCTTAAAGTCTGCTAAGTACTTTACAGTATTTAGCACTCCATTACTAGGCAAAGAATTAGGTGCTAAGGGCTAATGATGCTTCCATAGTAGGAACTAAAGATAAAAAAAACACTTCTCAAAATGTGGAAAAAGACGGACAAAGCAAGAGTCCGGTCTAGCTGACAGTGACAAAGCTGGGCAAGAAAAAAAGTCATATTGCAACACAGCCTCAGTCGGGACTGGCCAACATCCCCAGCACATCAATCCCCTCTCTTCATCCAGGCCTTTATGCAAACGAATGCAATGAATATTTTTAAATAGACATTCGGTAACAGGAAATACACTTCAGATGCTTCTTCCCACCCCAGATTCAAGTTCATCGGATGAAACACCGTAATGATGTACAGCAAAAACTGAGACACATAATCCAAGAAATATGTGTGTCCGTTTCGAGGAGCCATCAGTTTATTTCACGTTTACACACTAAACACAGGTAATAAATAAAAATTCCTGCCTTTAAAAGGAGAGGGCATTCCCTCCCAGTGTGCTGTACTGCTCGGACTTGTCCAAGAGCCATCTACACATAAGATAAAAAGAATACATTACATATATCATCTGAAGCATCATTAGCTCATTTCTGTATATTCAAAGCCTCACTCTTAATAGGAAAAACATTGTGGTTAACGGAAACAAGCACTCCTGGTCAAAGGCTAGGGGTACATTCTGTAGGCTGTCACCATCCTCTTCAACCAAAAACAAAAAACAAAGAAAAGTTAAAAATGCGAAAAGAAAGCACCAAAGGTCATAGAGCAGCGGCAGCAGCAGCGGCGGCAGCGGCAGCGGCAGCAGCAACCCTGGCCAACAGCATGACTGGCCTTTCGAGAGCTTGTGAGCTTCCCACCAGGGAGAGGAGATGGAAAGAAAGGTGGCCACTGACACACGTCAAGCCCTGCCCACAGCCACACTGAACTCGAAATGAAATCCAAAAACAAAGCCCACAAACACGGAACGACACAAACCCCCCGAAGGGCACACCCCGCACACACGCACGCACACACGGAGGTCCTGGCGAGGGCACGACCCCAGCAGGACCAGTGAGGGCATGCTTCCTAGACTGGCCAGCCGGAAGACAGGGGCCTCCTTTCTATGGCAATCAGGGCAGCTGACCGGTGGCATTCATGGGTGGCGGGTGGCCAGAGCCTACTCCGCTCCTCCCTGCCCTCAGCTTCACCTACCTTGACTAAAGCTCAACAGGGAAAAAAGGTGCCCAGCCTTGGCCCGCGCCCCTCCCAGCCCCACATAATGGGCCCCGGTCCCAGTGCCTGGGCCTAAGCCCACTTGGGAAAAGAGAGAAAGACTTAGAATGATATAAGTGCATACCTCCATCCTCCAAAGGCCTTTTTTGTCCCCCATAACCATAGTCATTTGAATTCAGTGATGTGCCTGCATCACCTCCAATTTTGGCTGCAATCTTGAGGGGGGAAGCAAAAAAGGTGCCGTTATTTACTCAGACAATTCTTTCAATGCCATTTCCACAGTCCATTCCCCGACCAGACGCAGCTAGACAGCCCAATGGATGGAAGGACGGGCCTGGAGTCAGGAAGATCCAAGTTCAGATCTCGCCTCGGGACACAAGCCCCTTGAACTCTGCCTGCCTCAGTTTCCTCAGCTATAAAATGGGGACAACAGCAGTATCCGAGGTGCCGTGTGCATCAAGTGAAAAGCCAGGAAAGTGCTTTTCGCAGTGCCCAATAGCAAGGGCGCCTCCCATCCACAGACCCACCTCTCGGGCACGAGAACGGCACAGTACCACGGGGCTGGGGTGATGGGGGAGGAAGGAAGGGCCACCGCAGCACGGCTCTACAGACAGAAACAGTCTTGGCTCTAACAGAAAGACGTGAGGGCCAGCCTGAGGCTGAGGAGGAGGAGGCGGGAAAAGAATGATGTGAACGAGCTTCTTGTACCCCCCGCTTGGGAGGGGGCCACTTTACTTTGAACGCTCCAATGCAAGGGCAAGGTGGAGGGAGAATTCACGGGGCTCTGGGGAGGCCGAGAACCACGCTGAACCAACTCTTTCTGAATGGCGCGTCCGTGCAGGATTGGCCAGTGATGGGACCGTCTGGTCCCCGAGGTAGCAGCGAAGGGGTGAAGGTGCGAAGGAGAGCGGGCCGAGGAAGGAAAAGAAGAACGCTCTGGGATCAAAGAGCCCCTCGTGCCCTCCTCCTCCACAAGGAACCAATTAGGAGCTGAATAGGCACAATGGGCTGAAAGTCAGGAGATCCAGAGGCCAGAACCAGGACTGTCCCAACTGAAAGGACTACATTTGGGGAAAATGGGCACCACTTCTGCCTACTGCGGAGGGTCACAAAGAAGCGCTTTATAAAGAGGTGGGAGCAGCCGAACTACAAAATGTCCCCCCGGAGGGCCTGTCTCCCCCCAGTTATCCCCAAGATCCTATCTCTACCCTCCAGATCTTCAAGGCACCTTAAGTCCTTCCTGGTTTCGCCTATGGCCCTTCAGGGAGGAATCTGCAGGCCGAGTACTTCTTGACCCGAGCTGGGCTTTTTAAAATGCGGGCCCTTCTACTTCCAGCCCTGACTGCCCGTCTAGTTGCGCTCTTCCCCTAGTCTGGTCCCCAGGGAGATCGTCTCCCCTCGGTAGCGTGCACCTTCTGCCCACTAGCCAGACCCGCCTGTCCAGCTCAGAGCACATCAGGCCTCGAGCGTGGTGCAGCTTGGCCAGCCCGCAGGCTCACTTCCCGCTCGTCGGACCCTGGCTCGAGGGTGCCACACCGTGACAGACCCATTCGACAATTAAGGGCCCAGAGAGGTTAAGCTCCCGGTCTCAGGCCGCAGAGCTAGGATGCAATCAAGGTCTCCCTCGTACCAAACCCCTTCTGGCGGCAGAACTGCGGTGCTGCCCCGGGTCTTGCTGGCCTTCCCAGAGCCTCGCTATCTGGCTGGAATGCTCCCTCCCTCCGTTAGCGACTCTACCCATCGGGCCCAGCAGCCGGGCCTAGCCTCTCCACTTGTGCCCCCCTCGTTATTTCATGAATCTTTGCTCACGACTCATTTATGGCCTTCCTGCCTCCCCGTGCAAAGGGCAATTTCTCCCCAGATTTGAGAAAGTCCAGCCAACACAGGCCGTGGCCCCCCCCATCTAGCTGCCGATTTTGAAGGCTTCCGAAGCCATGGAGGATGATTAGGAACCCTTTCGTGGCTTTTCCAAGCCTCATCGTGGCCTCCAAGGAGGCCTGCCTGCGCTCCGCCAAACACTTAAGACAAAGAAAGCCCAACGAGACACCGACGGGCTGCACTATTGTCACCCCACCCTTCAGAGCAGCCCTCCCCGCCTTAGCGCCAGCTTGAAACAAAGTAGTGAGCCGAGGCTTATCAGCTGGAGAGCTGAACTCCGAGAATGTAACGCTTCCTCAAGGAACAAGCCTAGAAGGGGGGCTAATGATGCCGAGTGAAGCTAAGCAGGGCAGGCAAAGGGCCCACGAGGACAAAATGGAAGCGACCCTCCCTCCCCTGCTTGGGGACAGGTGAAGGCACCAGCTTTTAAGGCGGGTTACAGTTGTTACGAGTATGCTGGAGGGGAGGCGCCTCACTTGTTCCCTTTGTCCCAGGCAGCCAGTGTGTGCACTCTGGCTGCTTCTCTGAAGCAGTTCCATGCCATTTCTTACGACAGTGACTGACCCAGGGGCTCTGGGTCCAAAGCCAGGGCTCTTTCCACCTAAAATGCGTTCTCTCCTCTGGCTTCCTTTAGGTCCCAACTATTTTCTCTTAAGCCTGCTTTGGGTCTGTTTGCATGTTGCCCCCTCACCCCCATGGAAAACTGGATCTGTCATTTGGGGCCTCTTTTCTCTCTAGAGCTTAGCACATTGTTGCTGTTCAGTTGGGTCAGTCATGTCGGACTCATGACTCCTTTTGGAGTTTTCTTGGCAAAGATACTGGAAAGTTTGCCACTTTCTTCTTCAGCTCATTTGACAGATGAGGAAACTGAGGCAGTGAAGTGACTTACTCAGGGACACACAGCTAAGAAGTACTGGGGATTGGATTTGAACCTGGGCCTTGACTTCCAAGGCCTGGTGGTCTAATACACTCTTTTACTCAGCTGCCCCCCCCCATAAGTAGAGGCTTAAATGTTTAATGATTTTGTTGGGTAGACACAATTTCAAATTGCTTTAGAAAATTGGACCAATTCACAGTCCCACCTTCGTCTAGCCCTGAAATGTAAGCATTTCCACCTTTTGTCACATTTGTTGGATAGTGAAGTTGCTTTGCTGGGTATTTTCATTGGCAATAATTTGGAGCAGCCTCTTGTATGGTTATATAGGACTTTTGGGGGGGAGAATTATCCGCACTCATTAATCACGTATTCTTTGGGGATTGGCTCTACACATGTGCTAGTTTTCTAGAGATTTCATTGTCGAAACGGGCCAGAGGTATCTGATGAAGAATTTCCCCCATCTAAGTTCCGAAGCCTTTGGAATAAAGGAAGTCAGGCTTTTATAAAGGACTGTCTGCACTAGGAGTTCTCCAAGGCACACCATTGCGCCTGGCTTTCGCTTTTTTTAATTGCAGAACTTTTCATACTCAAGTCATCTATCTGCTTTGAGTATGTGGCACAGCGTATAATAATGTTTGTTGAACTCGTAGCTTCCTAACGGATTAACTTAATAAAAAGCGTAAATATTTTCTGTCCTTATTCATGTAAGTGAAATATTCCCACAAGGCTAAGGGCCAAGCATCGTTTTTTGTGGAAATGCTTTGAGTTACTATTTCCTCCATGTTATTCCAGTCTCTGAAGTGTTGAAAGTCCCTTTAAAAGAAAAAACTGAGGATGACGAATTCACCTTACAAAAACCCAACAAACTTCTTTAATTTTTCATAGCACATTATGGCAGGACAATAGCGCCCCAATGGGTTAACTCTACCCCCTGTACTTCCAGAATTGTGCTTGTGGGCTAGGGTGGGCCTCAGTTTCCTCAAGTCTAATATATGAAGATGATGAACTCTTGAGTAGCTGAGGCCCATTTCGGCTCTAAATCTAGGACCCTCACTCCAAACAGGCCCAGAAATGCCAGAGTGAGCAGACTGCAAAAGAACTTCCAATTTATGCTCCCAAGTTTTCTGCATTTTGCAGTTCTCACCTGAGAAGCCCCCAGCCAACACAAGGGACTTTGACTGAAGGCTTCTCAACAAAAGCATCTATGCTTTTGCCTAGGTCCCCATTATTGTGGTGCATCCTAAAAGAAACTACCAGGGCACGGGCTTCCTCAAACCTTTCTAAGAGGCACGTATTCACTTGGCACTCGGGGCATATGGGATCGCTATGGTCCACTCTTGCATCCATACTCTGTCCTTTGGCATGTGTTTCAGGGATGGCATATGAAGCTGTGATCCCAGAAGGGTCTCCATTTAAGAATCCCTCCCAAAGAGGACCAAGATGGATGTCCCAGTGCATTTTTAAATCCATAAGGCAAAGAAAATGTAGGATGACAATGTTTATTTCCAAGACCAGTTCTGGGTGGGTGGGGACATTAAGTGATGTTCCTGGGCTTTCTGATGCTGCACCCCCCCCCCCCCCATCCTTTGTGTGTCCGGCTCCCTGATGCTTTACAAACACAACCGAGCCCTCCACGCCAGACTCAGTCCAGACTGGATGAATGTTAGGATCACTATGCTGATCCCCAGCAGCCAATGTTGGAGCTCTCAACGTTGGTGCCAAACCCCGCTTGGGAAGTCTGGGGCCAAGAGTGAAGACATGGAAGGGGATTTTAGGAGGCCCTCAGCTGACTGCCATGGCCTCAAGGCTCCAGGAGATGGAGGATCTTTGCCACCAAGGATGGGGCTCTTCCGAGCCTCACTAGAATCTCATGGGCTGTGGCAGCCACCCCCTCCAGACCCGCAGCTGGGATCTCCACTCTTGCAAAGCGGGACCCTCCCTCAGTCAAGGCCTTTGCAATGTGCCGGGGTCTGCAGAGACGTCTCCACCTGCACGAAGGGCTCAGTGACAAGGACTGAGTCAAGGTGAACCGACAATTCATCTTGGCCTCTGCCAGAGAGGTCGGAGGCAGTGAGAGCCGGCACCTCCCGTGCTACGGGAACTTCTGGAGTGCAGAGCAAGCCCCTTGGGGTGGGGGAGAGGGGCCGCCGAGGTGCGGCCCAAGGGCTTTCCCCAAAGAGGGTCTTGAGCCAGGGAGGCGGCAAACAGACCAGCAGGGCTGCAGGCTGGTGCATGGAAAAGGAAAGCAGGGTGCAGGGGCTCCCCACACCCCCCGCAGAGATGGGCCCGGCCTCCGGAAAGCTGCGCCAGGCAGCCGTTGCCCAGACTGGCTCCAGTCACAACGGCGCATCCCGATGAGCCTAGCCTCGGGGACTGGATTTGGAAGCTGCCCCCAAGCTGTGGAGGAGTTAGGGCAACAGAAGGGCGCCCCAGCCCTCAGCTGTCAGGAGCCTCCTCCGGGAGGGGCTTTATTTCACTGCCGCCACCTACCGCTGCCCCCCGCCGCGGTCTCGGCATCCCGCGGGGCTGCTGAGCCCCTAACGGACAGGGCCGCGGCTCCGGCGTTAAAGGGCAAAAGGGGACGCCCACAGAGCCGACCGCGCCCCCCCTCCCCCCCCCCCCCCCGCCGGGGCGGATTTCGCTTTCTCCCCAGGTCCGCGGGGCCCTAACAGGGCCGGCTGTGCTCGGGGGCGCCCCCCCATGGGCAGCCCCCTCCGTCGGCCCGCCCCTCCGTTGGCCCGGAGCCTCGCCCCCTCCCTAGTGCACCCCCCCCACGTGCCCCCAGCCGTGCTCCGCGCAGGGCCCAGGCGGTTTGAAGGCGGGAGACAGGGGGGCGGGCCCAGGATGCTGGGCCCCGGCAGGCTGGGCCGCGAGCCCAAGCGGGCGGGCACGTGTGAGGCGGCCGGCGGGTGCAGGGCGCGGGAAAGGCCCCGGGCTCGGCCCCAGGCCCGGGCCCACTTCACTCGGCCTTGGCCCCCTCAGCAGGCCCAGGCCCGGGCCCGACCTGCCGCGCGCTCGGCTCCTCCCCGCGCCCCGAGCCCTCCCGGCCTCCCTCCCGCCGCCGCCGCCTACCTGCCGCGCTCGCTGCAGCGCGTCCTTAAAGGCGTCATTGACGCCGCCGCCGCCGCCGCCGCCCGAGCCCGAGCCCGAGGCCGGAGGAGGGACCGTTGAGTAGTCTGCCATGGCCCAGCTGCGGTGGCCGCTACCGCGCGTCCCGGAGCTCCCTCTCCCAGCGCGCTGCTAAGAAAGAAAGAAAATGGCGGCCGGCGGGACCGGATCACATTCTTGCGCGACCATCGTGCCGTGCAGGGGGCGGGGACACCGGCAGGGAGATCTCGCGAGGCTGGGAGAAGGGGGCGGGGCAGCCCAGGAGGAACCAGGGATGGGGGAGGGGCGGAATGCTGGCGAGGGGGAGGGGAGGCGCTACGCGGACGTTCTCGCGAGACCTGTAGGTGACGCCAGAGGGGGATGGCGTTCGGGTCCCGCCTCTGTCGCTTTTTGTGGCTGCTGGCGGCAGGGCGCCCGCCCCTTCCGGCAAGCAGGCTCGGTAAGGTTCAACGGGGCGGCCGCGCTCGGCCTCCACTGGTGAGAGGAAGGTGGGCAGCTGCTAGCCTGGGGACGGCGGCGCGGAGCTGGGGACAGCGGCGGAGCTCGGCGGCTCGGTCAGAGCTGGGCTGCGGGGAGCGGGGCGGCCATTCTTAGGGGCGGGGAGAAGGGCGGCGACGTAAGCGCGCCGGTGACGAAACAGTCCCGGAAGACGTCAAAGACGTAGTGGCGTCGGCGCGGTACGAGGGAGCTGGCGGCAGGGGTCGGGGGAGGGGTGGGGTGGGGAGGGTTCGCCTTCCTCGTTCGGCCGCGGGCTGACGCCCGGGAGACATGTCCCGCCGAACGCATCCCGGGCCGCTGCGGGCCACTTCCGAGAGCCGCCTGGCTCAAGGCGCCCAGCATGATGCTCGGGAGAGGGAAGCTGCAGTGATAGAGAAGGGGTGAGTCCAGACCTGGGGCTGGCAGCGCCCGACCCCGCCAATCGGGTCTTCTTAAGAGTGGTGGGGGAGCGGCCGGGGCCCGGGCTCGAGGGGAGGAGGGCCCCCCTCCCCAAGATGACAGTCCTGGGGAGAAGAGAGGAGGGGTCCCATGAGATGACGATCGGGGGAGAGGAGGGCAGAGGCCCCCCCGACTGGGGAGAGGGTGCTTTCCAGCTGACAGTCCTGGAAGGGGGTAGAGAACGAGGACCGGACAGCCTTCCTAAGAATCTTAGTAACAGGGTGGGGGGATGGAGACGATAAATCCCATGGAAAGGAGAATAAGGATAACCCCTCCCCCCACCTGACAGTCCTGGAGGGGGTGGAGGACAGGATAAGAAAGACCGGTCTCCTTCCACTGACAGTCCAGTTGAGGGGGTAGAAGATAAGGCTTCCCCCGCCCTTCCCCTTGCGAACCTGAAGGAGGGGGGGGTAGAAGAGAAGGAGCCATGTGACAAGGTTACCTGGGCCAGGGATGAAGATGGGTGGCCCCTGGCACTTCATGCCTGTGACCCTCTCCATGCAGTCTGGATTCCTCTCTGTGACTTAGAGACTTGCTCCCTCTCCTTCTTAGCCCCCTGCCCCCTCCCCCACTTCTCCGACTTCCTCTTCCTCTCCTCTCTGCTGCCTACGGACCTCCTCCTTCCTCCTAAAGGGCCTGCTCTCTCCAGGGATCCCTTGGTTGCCAGATCTTTTTCTCAGCTTCATCCTTGATGGCTCTGCCAGACCCCCTCCCACTTCTCTCTAGGTTTCAGTGAATTTCTCTCCAGGTTCTACTGCCTGCTCCTCTGCCCCTCTCTCCCCCAATCCCCCAGCTCTATTTGGGATGCCCTTTTCTTGTCCCTCTCCTTATTGGCTCAGGGCGACATTGACTCCCCACTAACCCAATTCATTGCAGATCTTTCGCCCTTTCCTGACTTCCTTTCTAGTGTCTCTGGCTTACTGGTCAGCATCTGAAGAGAGACTTTGCTTTGAAAACTCCCTGCTTCCTACCTTCCTTATCCCTGGAGGGGCTGCCATCCTTAGGCACACAAGCTTTCCTCTTCTCACTTCCAGTACCAACCCCACGTCAAGTTCCACCTACTCCTGTTGCCCCTGATGCAGGCCCTCATCGCCTCATGCCTAGACTGGTCGGTCTCCTCACCTCAAGAGGCCCTTGTAGGGCCCAGCCTCCCCTCAGCCTTCACAGTGCTCCCTCTGGGCTGCTTTTTCAGCCTTCCTAGACCATATTCTCCGGGCTCCAGTGAACCTGGTCTCCTGGCTGTTCCTTGCAGAGCATCTTCCCCCTGACTGGACCTTTTCACTCCCTGGCTCTCTCCTGCCAGGAATCTGCCTCCTGGAGTCTCTGAATTCCTTCAGGTGCTGCTTTAATGAGCTGCTGTTCCTGCCCCCTGCGTACCAGAGCCTGCTTCGGGCTGACCATTTCTAAATTGTCTGGTGTCTCTCTTGTTTGTGTGGGCCTAGAATGGGAGCTCCTCGAGAGCAGGCACTGTCTTTGTAACCCTTCGGAGAGCGCCTTGCTCACAGGAGGCACTTAATAAATGCTTCTTGAAGTGATTTGGTGACTTCTTCCTTTGGGGTTCTAGAAGTGACCCAAGTGGACGGGGGCTTCTGGTACAGTCGTTGCAAAGCCCTCATTGAAAGGGTTCCTCATTTTCAGTCAACCAGGAAAATGAGTAGTTTGTGAAAAGATCTCGCCAGAATAGGGGCTAGAAAACGTTCCCTGAGCTCAGCCAGGGTGGGGGGGCCTGACCCCTACTTAGTGCACGCACGCATGCAGACATACCAAGGCTCTTAGAGTGGACTAGAGCACGAGTGGGAAAGACACGCATGTAGACATGACACAGGCCTGTCACAACCCTCAGTTCAATCCTGTTGATAACTTGGCCCCTTCAGAGAGTCCTGTGGAGGGTCTCAGCAGTAATGATTGTTGCATTTATATACGGCCTCCTAAGGGCCTCCAGGCCCTGGGTTAAGCACTTCTCACAAACAGCCCTGGGAGGTCGATGCTCTTAGGAATCCCCTTTTACAGGAGAGGAAACTAAAGCAGACAGAGGTAAAGGGACTTGCGGACCCCCAGTCAGTATCTGAGGGCAGCTTTGAACTTGGGTCTTGCCTCGGCAGCCTGCCTCTATCTGCTGCTCCGCTTCCTGCCCTTGGCTTTCTATTGGACATGGTGGGATCAAGCACCTTCCTAGAGTTCACAGGCAGCTTTTCCCTCTCCTTTGGAGGGAAGGAGGCTTTACGATCCCTGAAGCTGCTGCTTTCCTCAGGGGGCCTTTCAGCAGCAGCTTTGTCATTTGCCACGGCCTTTATCCCAGACCTGCTAGCGGGACCTCACTGGTGGTCTCGGCGCTCCCATCTCAGGAAGGCTAGATCAGAAGATACCCACCGCCAGCCCTCAGGGACCCTTGGTGACAGCTCAGAGCGGTCCTCCCTCCGAGATAACCGACTGGGTAGCCCGGGAGCTCTCGCCGTCACACTCACTTCTGGCGCGCTCTGCCTCTTCACATCAGCCCTTTGGGCTCTGACAGGAGAGACAAGACAGCCCCAGGTCCCAACCTCTCCACAACTGGATCGATGAAGGGCCCGTCAGGGCCGCAGTCTGATTAGCTATTTTGTCTCTCGAGTAGGATCAACATGGGAACGTTGCTGTATCAATTGCAGCTATCCAGAGATGGAGGGATGGCCTTGTCGAGAATGGTGTAAAGGATTTTCTGGGTACGGTTTGGGGGTGGACTAGACCTCTCCTGAGATTCGGAGGGCCTAGGAGGATCAGGGAAGGCTTCCTAGTGGGAAAGTAAACACTGGGCAGTATTATTGGCGTTGAAGTGCCTTACAGGGGAATGGGCTAGGCTCAGAAATAGGAAAGTGAGGGCAGACTTGGTTCGAGCCTCAGCTCCATCTGTGGGTTGTGGAGACATGCGCAGAGAATGTGAACGTTCCGGATGCCTTTCAAGGTTGTCAGATGCATCCTTCTTTGGTGAGCAGTGGACGTCACGAACCACTAGTCTTTGGTGCTGGATCCAGCAGTGATGTGCCTACTTGGGATCGGAGAGGGCAGTATACTGGAAGCAGGAAGATCACGTGGGCAGTGACTGCAGACGTTGGAGGGAAATGCTCGAAGACTGGGGCAGTAGGGTGAGAAAAGGGGACGGGACAGGTATTGTCGAGATAAAGGACAAAGGAGTCATGATCAGGCGACCCAGGAAGATGGTTCTGTTGGCAAGAATACAGAACCGACGACGAGGAGATACTTTTCAGGGATAGCCGAACTCGGGTTTGAAGAGGTTGAATGGCTTGAGGTATGAGTAGGACATCTGTGGCTAGCAGTTGACTGGAAATATAGTTGGGGATCTTGGGACAAAAATTTGAGCTAAAGTCCTAGAGGAAAGAATTGCACCCCATGGGAATGGCTCAGATGGCAGAGGGGTACCGTTTAGGGGAAGAAAAGGGCTCTGAGAATAGGATCCTGCAGACTGGGGAGGGCAGGAGAAAGAAGAGGCATTGGCATGGTGGAGAAGTGGAAGGGAAGGTCAGATGTCCCTCAGGGACCCAGGATCATGAGAACTGGCGAAAGTATCCCTGTGGGACTTGGCTGTCGGGAAGTCAGGCAGGCCTTTGTCCCAACTGGTTTTAGTGGGGTAGGAGGCAAAGTTGTTAAGGCAGGGAGCACCGTACGTTGAGGAGCAGGCCACATGCCTTGTACGGTGTCAGCCTTTTGCAGGTAGCTTTGTTGTGCAGTGCATAGCGTGCTCAACTTGGGGAGAGGTCATTTACCTTGTGCCTGAGAAAATGGCCCCCATCCCTCCCCGAGAAACGCCAAGTAAAGCAGTCCCAAGGTTCGGGCCAAGGGGATAGAAAAGGAAGAGAAAGACCACCAACACGGTGGCGCTAGGTTGCACTGGGAGTTGGTTCAACTGTTCCGGACAACAGTTGGGAAGCAGGTTAAAGCTATGGTCGGTCTCTGTCCCAAAGAGGGGAAAAGCCCCGGTGTACGAAAATAGCCATTTTTTGTTATAGCAAATGACTGTGAGCTGGGGTGCTGCCGACCGACCACATTGGAGCCAGGAAATGTAGTTTTTGTTGCACTGTAAGAAATGATACAGGGATGGTTTTAGAGAAGGGAAGCTGGGAAGGCTCGGATGACCTGACTGATAGACAGTGAGTGACAGTAACACTCCCATTGAAAAGTTCATCCATAACCAATTCAGGAAGCAGCCCAATTGTGGAGACCCTCTGCCGAAGCCTGCTCCCTGCTCACGGGACACAGCGAGACGTCTTTGGACGCTGCCACTGTGAGGATGGCTTTCGCTGCACTATTTTCTTTTCGGGGGAGAGCAGGATTTAGAGGCGACTGCCTGGAACAGCACGAAGACGAGAAAGAGAGTCACGTCAAGGGGGCCAGCAAAGCATTTTTTAAAATGCACAGAAGAGAACAGGATGAAAACTGACAGGAACGACAGCATGCTGAAAGTTGTGCACGATTTGTTCCCTTTTTTCTGTTCTACTTTGTATGTGCAAATGCTTTTTTTCTTGGAATAAAAAGATGGTTACAAACATTGGCTTCCTGTGTAGGGGATGCCAGGATTTAGATGTTGTTCAGCTTCAGTTACATGTTTGGTAACCCGTGTTGATGTCGTATGTGTGTGTACAGGAAACAACAGTACCCTTTTCTGGCTAAGAATGGATTTTGGAAGTGCTGGTGTTTCCCGTCTTCGCTTAAAAGCATTATGTTGTAACGTGATTTTTGTTTCCCCAGACTAATACTAATTACCCTCGTGGGTATTTCCAAACTCGTTTATAAGCAGAACCCACAGAGCTCTTTCCTGATGCCTCGTGGTGATGTGGAGGGAACCCTGGGCGCACGGGAAGCTCTCTTCTGCTCCGAGTAGAAAGCTGAATCTGCCTTCCCAGGACCTCAGGTGGCCATTCAGTCTTTGGCTACAGCAACCCAGGAAATGAAGAAAACTGCCAAAGTGCCATTGGTGCTGGGTGAGCCTCTTCTCCTTTGGCTGTGCCCAAAGGGGGCCCGGAACGAGGGCTCTCAGGATCTGTTTGAAATTCTCTCTTCACTGACTTGGCCTTCCCATGTGAGAGAGCGATGAGTAAGGGAATGGGCTCTTAGAATACCCAACTTTCATCCATCTTGGCATTCATTTTAGGAATGAAACCAGAAGACAAGGAGGGAACTGCTCAATGGAAAGAAGGCTCGTTCCCCCTCTTGGGCAGGGTCTCAAAGAGCTTGGCTGAGTTAATTTTCTTATATGTCCAAAGGCACAGGAAAAATTGTGTGGGCCTTCCGGTCATCTTGTACAGGTGATGAGCATTTGGAAAAAAGACAACAATGAAAATAGCTGCAGCTTACAGACGTTTGTTGTTCAGAGAAGAAAGAGGTAGGAAATCGCATGAATTCAGCAAGACCCTTCACAGTCAATTCTTATTTTAATAAAATGTGCAAAGGTGCAGACAGAGGTGCGATTAGCTGAGGTCACGTATCCCCGTGGAGCTTGTGGTGGAGAACGTTCATCGAAACCCAATTTCTATCCAGCTGCTTTCTAGTTTTCCTAGCAGATTTTGTCTAGCCGCTGCCGGCCGGCTCAGGCAGGAGTTGATGCTGTCCTTCGGCTTATTGAACACTGCCCTGGTTTGTTCTGGTGCTTCTTGAGGTGTGGCAGCGATCATTGCTCCCCAGTTTTTAACAGGCATCAGATGGTTTGACGATCACTGCTTTGTGCGGCTATCATTTGAGATCTGCTATTGCCAGACCTCTTCTTCATTCCCCAGCGTTCATTGCCCTCGGGATTCTTGAACTCCAGCTGAATTTGGCTACCATTTTGTCTAGTTCTGAGGTGCTCTCATTCTCATTATATTGGCACAGCCCGACCGAGAACAATAAATATTTTATATTTAAGAACTCATTTTTGTAAAGAGTGTTTTCTAGTTAAGTCCGCGTAAGCCCAAATGTGTCTGGTAGATGGACTCCCAAATGTTTGACACATTTGTATATTAATTTGGAATGGAAATCCTATTGTATGTCTTCCGACTGGGCTTTGTCAGTGGAAAAAAAAGCTGGTCTTTTTTTATATCATACTACTTTGCCAACATTACTAATTATTTAGTCACATCTCTAGGTGAATCATATCTTTTCTAGGTCATCATTTCGTTTCCTATTTGATCAGGTGGCACATCAATGACTCAGTGGATTGAGTGTTGGACCTAGTCAGGAAGACCTGAGTTCAAGTTTTGCCTCAGATGCTTATACGCTGTAGACTCTAGAAAAGTCATGCAACCTCTGCTTTTTAGTTTCTTCATCTGTAAAATGCAAATGATAATAGCATCCACCTCCCAAGGGTTTGGGGAGGACACGTGAGATATCTGTAAAGCGCCGTGCAAACTTTAAAGCCATTATGAATACGAGCCAACGCCGTCATTTTTCTTAGTTTGCTGATGGTAGGTAGCATTGCTAGGGCTGCGTTAAGTAACACCGAAGACACGGATGCCCTTGCTCTACCCCCTGCTCTTACTGAAGAAACCTCGAGTGTTTGCTACAGAGAATTCACATCATTAACAAGTATAATGATTCCGGCTCTTCTTTTCCGCTTGCTCTCTGGTTGCTGTATCGAGTAGAGCTCCAGTTATGCCTGTGGCGGTCACGTGCGTGTCCTGTTTGGCCCAGAGTTCTTTCTGTGTCTTGACATTGCTTATTGTTGCTGTGACCGCCTCGTAGTCCTGCTGCACGTTGTCAAGGTTTTCCTCACCAGCCAGGAGAGTGAATTGCTCCACGTCATGGTTCAAGGTGAGCCTCCTGAACACGTGCCACTGGTGCTGAGTGATTAAAGGGCATCAAGTCGAGGAGGCCGCTAGACTGGCCACGGGTTGGTGGGCGGCTCTGAGAACACCAGAAGCATAGCGGGAAGTCCCAGGCCTTCGAAACCAAAGATGTGACCGTGGCCTCCTCAGTCTAGATAGCCTTCTCCGGGAAGGTGCCTGGCGCACCCCGAGTGGCCCGAAAGCTGTTCAGATCCCTGGGTGGTGATCGGCGGTCGGTCATAAGAAAGCGTCTGCGGGGACTTCTCTGCCCCACAGAGTTCTCGGCCATCGCTGCCTAGCGAGGGCGCTAAAGCGGGGAGACACGTTCACGAGGCGCGTCTGCCGTGATCCTGAGGGAGCCCCAGCTCCGGTGCAGACTCCCCTCGGAGCCGGCCGTGCGGCCCAGGAATGACGTCTCTAGACGGCAGAGCTCGCGCCGTGACAAGCGGTGCGGCTGGCCCAGGCTGGAGCCTCAGCTTTGGGACCTTGGGCAGCCTTCTTGCAATCATCTCGGTGCCAGTCGCCTTCTGTCTTCGGCCTAGGCTTATCTGCCTGGAGCAGCAGGCCTCCCGAGGAGGCCGCGACAGGGAGGAAGGGCCCACGAGCCAGTCCGAAGAGCAGGGTGCTGGATGGCTGCCCTTCCCTGCTTGCACAAACCACCAAGGAAATTCTGTCCGGAAAGTTTTGCTCTGACGAAGTCTTTTGTAGTTGCCCCCAAACACGACGTCAGGTTGCAGGCCAGCCCCTCGCCCTGAAATTGTGTACAGGAACTCGAACTCGCCCTCCCCTGAGTAGCCCCAAAGCTGCCGAGTCCCACGGCCTCTCCCTTGTGCTCCGTGACCAGGGCCAGTTTATTCTGAGTCTAAACACCCCCTCACTTTACTGTCCGCACAACCAATAGATGCCCCGTGGGCAAGCGCTGGCGCTGTGCAGAACACAGAAGGGAGGCAGTGCCTCTCCTCAGGGGCTCCAGCAACTAAAGGACCCCTGTGAGAAACAGGACAGGGGATATGGGGGCAGGACCGTCCTGGACTCCTGGCCACCCGCCCGGCACCAAAGCTTGGCAGCTTCACCCCTAGCTGGCTCAGGCCATCCTTAGCGCTCCCCGCTCCTGGCCACTCTGTGCAGTGCCTCTCGTTTGCCTCGGGATTAAGCTTTGTCTTTGGCTCTCTGGGGTCCGTCCGAACCGGCAGACCTTGGAAGAAGCTCGGGTCCTTCCGGGGATGCGGGGCGCAGTCTGTGCGGACAGCACGTGGGGGCATTTCCTGGCGTCTCTTCAGCGAAGGCCGGCCAGAGGCACGGTGACCATAACCGAATAGCAAATTAAATGCCAACGAGATGGCGGCTTTGACCCAGGCCAGGTCAGGGAGTGGGTGGCTGTGACACGGTCAGACCCGGGCGGAGTGGGAGAGGGGAGACTTGCCGTAATAGGGCTATGAGAGCAGCTCCTGGCTCCTGGGTGGCTTAGAGGGGCCTGCACTAGCGTAGGGGTGGCTGTGAGGAAGAGACAGAGGTGAGAAGTGGGAAAATGGAATCAGGGGGCTGGAAACAGCGGGTTCCAGGGCTGAGAGGAGGAAGCAGTGGCCTTGTTCGGTGGTCCCTTGTACCGTTGGCAGGACTGGGCACGTCAGGAAGAGGGCTGGAAATGTCCGAGGTGCGCTTCGTCTGAAGGGCCAGTAGAAGTGGAGGTCCAGACGGCTCTTCTACCCGGGGGTCGTGGAGTAGAGGCTGCCGTGGCCTGCTGTGGAAGCTGACGACATCAGCGAGGACGGAGGGGAGAGACGAGGGTGTAAGTGACTAGGAAGTGGGCGAGCCTGAGAGCAGGAAGCTAGAGAAGCAGCCAGGAGGTGTTGGTAGTGCCGGGGGCTTCTGACGAGTCTCCTCACGGCCCCAGCCCATCTGACAGGAGGAAACGGAGGCGAAGCAGCGTGAAGGGACTTGCCCAGGGGCACACGGCTAGTATGTTCTCGGGGCTGGATTGGAAAGCAGGAAGACGAGTCTTCCCCTGGCGTCATATTCGCTGTGGCACGTAGCAGATGCTTCTATGGGTGAGGACCTGAAACAAGCGGCGAAGGGGGTGCCTGAGCCTGCGTTTGGACGCTCCCTTCTGAGTGCGGGCCCAGCGCGCCCCTGTTGAGAAGGGGCTTGGCAATAGCCAAGGCCTTCGTGACGGGGGCTGCCTCGAGTTGGGAAGGTAGATGGCGGGGAGGCGCTCAGCAGCGAGGGACTGGGGGAGCCACTGACTTCAGCCTGGTCACCCCGGCCCAGGGTGGGGCCTTTTTCTGGCCCAACGGGGGCGTGGCTGCTGCTCCCTCCTGGACCTTGCAGTGATGCTGGTTGTGCCTTGACTCCCCCAAGGTAGAGCCCTCCTTGCAGGTCCCCTGGCGCCCCTCCTGGGTGAGCTCGCCATCACAGGGCAAGACGGGCGGGAGAGTGGCCAGCTCGCACCGAGACTCGGGCCGCGGGAGCTGGGCCTAGTGGAGTCCTGCCGGGTGCTGCGTGCCGTTTCCACGCCCTTCCCCAGGCCGAGGAAGGCTGGGGATGCTGGGCCCGCTCTGGGGGCGCCTGAGGGGCTGGACCGGTCCCGTGGCTCCAGGCCCCGCCGGCGCTCCTCCACTGGCTGCCTTCTAGAAAAGGGACTCGCTGAGAAGGTCCAGAAGAGGAAGAGCCCGGCAAAGCGCGGCCTGGCCGAGCCCCCCCCGCTGAGAAGGCGCACCAGGCTGCGGCTCGCGGCTGGCCCGCTCCTGCTCCCTGCCGCCCAGCCGGCCTTGCTCACCTCCAGCCCCGGCCTTGGCTTCCGGAGCCTGGGGAACGGCCGACCTCTCTTCCGGCCCTCCTGCCTCGGGTGGCCGGGCCGGGTCAAGGCTGCCTTTTGAGCGCAGAGCCCTGAAGGCGTCCTCAGCGGCCAAAGCCGACCCGCGCTCAGCGCCGTCGCCGGGCCCGACGTGGGGCTCTCCCCGTGCTGGCGGCGCTTCACGGAAGTCCCGCCTGGGACCCGCCTGCTTGTCTGCCACTTCATCCAAGCCTTCCACGTTCAGGGCCGGACGTGCCGGGCGGCTGAGCGCCCGTGGGGGTGCCCGGGCACGGCCGGAGCCCGGCAGGCCGCCGGACACGCGCACCACTGCGGACGGCGAGGGCAGCGAGGAGACGGCACTCCGGCCCAGAGGACGCTTTGCGCCAGGCTGTGTTCCAAGGAGAGGGAGCCGCCCGCTCGGGGCCTGGGGGGCAGCGGGGGAGGGCTTGGAACGGGGCGCCGGGCACTGTGGAGAAGGCGCGCTGCCCGGCTCTGCGCTTGATGCCGGCTTGCGGGGGGAGGGAGGACCCGGGTTCTGGGAGGCGACCCCCAGCTGGGCGAGCCTGCTCCCAGCGGCTCCGGGACTCCTCGGCCCAGGACAGGACCTTCTCTGCTCACTCGGTGGCCTCCTCATCTGCTCGGCTAAAGCCCTGCTTGAAGCAAACCTTCCTTTTCGCCTTGGAGTCCGGGAAGGGCTGGGCAATGGGGGGCAGTGACTTGCCCGGGGATTTGAACCCGGGACCTCCCTCCGAGCCGCCCAGCTCTTGAGCCGTGGCCAAGGCAGCTGGCCACACGGGCCGACACTTCTGGAGTGTCCAAGGGGCGCCCCCGGGATGGCCGCCGTTGCTCGTAGGCCCAGAGGGGCGATGACTGGCCCAGGGCCACCCGGCGAGGAGGGCGCTGAGGCGCGGCCCGCGAGTAGGCGAGGCTCTTCCGCAGCCCTCCGGACCTCCTGATCTGTCCTTCGGGCGGAAATGCAGGCGCCCCCTTGTCGGCTTGCTCCTTCCCTCGCTCCGGGCCCCTGAGCAGGCCTTGAAAGCCC